>NW_027069189.1:0-95000 GCF_037157495.1 Lathamus discolor
TTTCTGGTGCCGTGACTCGGATAAGGAACGGTGGGCTTTGGTCCTCCGGGGAGGCGCCCCGCGACATTTCACGGCCCCGCGACCAACAGCTTACCTCATCCTTACTGACGAACCTAAATGCTAGAATATGAGCAAAGAAGGAACCGGTAAAATCCCATAAAAATTCTGTGCACGGGAGTCCGGACGAAGACGCAGGACGCGTAAGTATATTGCGAAACTTTCCGCAGAGCGAAATAGTTCGCGGCGGAGGTCTGCAGAGTGAAATTGTTCACGGCAGAGAATTGTTCGCGGGTTTACCGTTCGGGCGGGATTGGGTTTCCTGGAATATAACGAATGAGAGGTTCGATATACTGAACCAAGCGAGTACGGACCCTTAAGTACTGCGGTTCCCATCTCCCGCGAGGGACTGAGCCAGGAACAAGGGGGAGCAAGTGAGTGTGTGTTCGGAGATATTCCAGAAGATGGGGGCGAAGGGCAGCAAGCCTTCGACTCCCATGGGATGGGTACCCATTGTACCTAAGAATACCCCTCTGGCACATATCTTAGACAATTGGAAATGTCTCCCTGGAACCTTAGGGAAAGATAAGCAAAAAATGATAGAATATTGTACTAAGATATGGGGAGGGAAGAAGATTTTTAAAAATGTCTTCTGGCCAGTCTATGGGTCAGAAGAAGATTGGGTAAGACAGCAATTAAACCTCTGGGTTAATAATAAGAAACCTCTCAACCCGGAAGAGAGTCAGTATGCGGAAGTGTGGCTAAAAAGACCGGGAGCTAGACTTTACCCGCTGAATGAAATAAAAACTAAACAAAAGAAACAGAAGGAAGAGTTAGACGAAACCCTTCTAAACCCCCCTCCTTACATTACTCCTCCTGCTCCTACAGCCCCTCCGGAGGTCCCCAGAGCATCCACTCCCCCACCAGAGTCAGAGCAAGAGTATCCCCCTGCTCCTAGACGTGTAACTAGAAGTCAAAAAGGGGCAGTTCAGATGTACCCCCTAAGGGAAATACCCATGGGGGGGCCTCAACCTGTGATTGGATATATTTCCATACCCTTAAATTCGGCTGACCTACGAGACTTTAAAAGAACCGAGATGGGAAACTTAATTGAGGACCCACTCGGAGTGGCAGAAAGATTAGATCAATTTTTGGGACCGAATCTTTATACTTGGGATGAGATGCAATCTATCCTTGGTCAATTATTCACTACTGAGGAAAGAGATATGATTAGATGAGCAGGAATGAGACTGTGGGATGCTCAACATGTCCGGGGACCCCAAGCAGATATTAAATGGCCACTCCAAAAACCTAATTGGGATAATCAAGATCCAGTGCATAGAACCCATATGCAGGACCTGAGAACTATAGTAATTCAGGGAATTAGAGAAGCAGTACCCCGTGGCCAGAATATTAATAAAGCATTTAATGAAATGCAAAAGAAAGATGAAAGCCCTACTGAGTGGTTGGAACGACTGAGGAAAGCCCTTCAGTTGTACCCTGGGGTGAATCCAGACGACCCTTTAGGGCAAGCGCTCCTCAAAACTCAGTTTGTGGCAAAATCATGGGGAGATATCAGAAAGAAGACTGAAAAGTTAGAAGACTGGCAGAATAGAGGGTTGGATGAATTATTAAGGGAAGCTCAGAAAGTCTACGTAAGGTGGGAAGAAGAGAGCAGCAAGCGACAAGTAAAAATGATGATAGCAGCGGTCAGAGAGGATCGCAAAGGGCGAACTGGTAAATACAGATCTGATGGAATAAAACAAAGGAACGTAGTGGTAATGAAGGAACAGGGACGCTGTTTTTACTGTGGAAAAAAAGGACATATAAAGAAGAATTGCAGAGAAAGGATCAGGGATGAGGAAATATTGAAAACGGAATAGGAGAGTCAGGGGCTCTATATTTTAGGGGACCGGAGTCATCATGAGCCCTTGATAAAATTAAGAATAGGTCCCCATAAACAAGAGTTCACCTTCCTAGTAGACACTGGGGCTGAGAAATCAACTATTAAGCAAATACCTGAGGGATGTAAAGTTTCCTCTGAAAAGGTACAAGTAATTGGGGCAAAAGGGGAACCCTTTAAAGTAAGCAAAATTAAAAATGTGGTATTCGAAACCGAAAATAAATTTGGAATGGGTGAACTCTTGCTCGTCCCTGAAGCAGAATCTAATCTGTTAGGACGGGATTTAATTATTGAACTGCAATTAGAAATTAAAGTAAAAAATCGAGAGCTAACAGTGTCTGCTTTTCCTTTGACCGTGGATGATCAAAAACAAATTAATCCCGATGTCTGGTACTCTCCGGACACAATTAGCAGACTAGAAATTCCACCGATTAAAATCCAAATTTCTGAACCCCACATACCTGTGAGGGTAAGGCAATATCCCATATCCCTAGAAGGGCAGAGAGGATTAAAGCCAGAAATTGATCGATTGTTAGCACAAGGGATTTTAGAGCCTTGTATGTCACCCTTTAACACCCCCATTTTGCCTATAAAGAAACCAAATGGGAAATATCGGCTCGTACATGATTTAAGGGAAATAAATAAAAGAACCATCACCCGGTTCCCTGTAGTAGCAAATCCGTACACACTGCTAAGCAAACTAGGACCCCATAACTCCTGGTATAGTGTGGTTGATTTAAAGGATGCCTTTTGGGCCTGTCCACTGGCAGAAGAATGCCGTGATTATTTTGCCTTTGAATGGGAAGACATAGAGACAGGTCGTAGACAGCAATTGAGATGGACCGTGCTTCTCCAGGGGTTCACTGAGTCCCCTAATCTGTTTGGACAGGCCCTGGAAGAGCTCTTAAAAGAATACCAGGTACAAACGGGAAATGTGCTGTTACAGTATGTAGATGATCTGCTCATAGCAGGGAATAATCAGGAGGATGTAAGAAAGGAAAGCATTCGACTTCTAAACTTTCTTGCACAAAAGGGATTGCGGGTATCACAAGAAAAATTACAATTTGTGGAAGAAAAAGTGAAATATTTGGGACATTATTTGTTTAATGGCCAAAAGATATTGGATCCAGAGCGCATTAAAGGAATTCTGGAACTACCTATGCCTGTTACTAAGAGGCAAATTCGGCAGGCATTAGGGTTATTTGGGTATTGTAGGCAATGGATAGAGAACTATAGTTTTAAAGTTAAACTCTTATATGAACAATTGTCCAAGGACAAAATACCCAAGTGGACCCCTCAGGATCAAGAGCAGTTTGCTAGTCTCAAAAGGGAGTTAAGTCAAGCACCAGTTTTAAGCCTACCGGATTTAAAGCGGCCATTCCATTTATATGTTAACATACATGAAGGAACGGCATTTGGGGTATTAACACAAGAATGGGCCGGACAAAAGAAACCGGTGGCATACTTATCAAAACTATTGGACCCTGTGAGTAGAGGTTGGCTGAGTTGTTTACAAATCATTGTTGTTGCTGCCTTACTACTTGAGGAAACGAATCGCATTACCTTTAATGGAGAAGTTGTCTTATATGCACCTCATAACATCAGGGGAGTGTTACAACAAAAAGCAGAAAAATGGCTTACAGATAGCCGATTACTAAAGTATGAGGGAATACTTATAGAATCCCCTAAACTATCTTTGAAAACTATTGGAGCAGTTAACCCTGCTGAATTTTTGTACCCAGGAGAAGGTAGTGAACTATTGCACAATTGTTTTCAAACAATTGAACAACAGATGTGCATTAGGCCAGATTTAGAAGAAACAGAACTACAATGTGGAGAAGTATTATTTATAGATGGGTCATCACGAACAGTGGAAGGTAAACGATTGTCCGGATATGCCATTATTAAGTTAGAAAAGGGAGAATTTAAGACAATAGAATCAGGCCCCCTAAGTGCCAGCTGGTCGGCTCAAGCCTGTGAGCTATATGCATTGTGGAAAGCATTAGTATTACTGAAAGAAAAGAATGGAACTATATATACAGACCCACGCTATGCGTTCGGAGTAGTACACACTTTTGGAAAAATATGGGAGGAAAGAGGATTTGTTAACTCACAAGGGAAAGAACTGATACACCCGGAATTAATTCGGCGAGTTCTGGGGGCATTAAAAATGCCGAACAAAATAGCAGTTGTACATATAAAGGGACACCAGCGAGGTATAAGTTATCAAGTTAGGGGAAATAATGCAGCCGATACAGAAGCAAAACGAGTGGCAGGCAATTATAGTATGATTTTGACTATGCAACAAGTACCTATTAGTAAAAATTTGAGGTTTGAGTCTGTAGAAAAGGAAAAACTAGAACAAATGGGAGCTAAAGAACAAGATGGGAAATACATATTGTCAGATGGAAGGGAAGTCTTGCCGAAGGGCATAGCACTTGAAATATTTTCCAAAATACACAGTAAAACACACTGGGGAACCCAGGCGTTAGTTGATCATTTTAATCAACAGTTTGCCTGTATAGGCGTATATAATATAGCAAAGACAGTCACGGCAGCCTGCGAGACCTGTCAAAAGGTTAATCGAAGCAATAGGAGACAAAAACTTCTTGGAGGACGTTCCCCAGCATATAGACCTTTCTCACACATACAAGTGGATTTTACTGAACTACCTAGGGTAGGGCGTTATAAATATTTATTAGTAATAGTGGATCATTTAACACATTATGTTGAGGCTTTTCCTACCTCCAGGGCAACTGCTAACCAAGTTACTAAAGTGTTACTTGAACACATTATACCTCGATATGGAGTACCTGAAGTAATTGACTCGGACAGAGGGACACATTTTGTGTCAAAAATTGTTAGGGATCTAACAGAAAGCTTGGGTATTAAGTGGGAATACCATACACCATGGCATCCACAAAGTTCAGGAAAAGTTGAAAGAATGAATGGAGAAATTAAAATTACTTTGACTAAACTAATGATAGAAACCAAATTATCATGGATTAAATGCCTACCCATGGCACTATTAATTCTCAGAACCAGACCCCGAGCAGATGTAGGAATATCAGCGTTTGAAATGGTGTATGGAATGTCTTATAGGATTGAAAGTCCACAAACAAATATTTTAATTCGGGACCGTGTGATTAATGAATATGCTTCACAATTAGCAGAATATCGTAACAAGCTCTGGGAACATGGACTGATTGTGCAACGACCCCCGTTGGACTTAAAAATTCACAATGTTAAACCCGGAGATTGGATACTGATTAAAGTGTGGAAGGAAGAAACCCTAAAACCCAATTGGGAGGGACCTTATCTTGTTTTGCTTACAACAGAAACAGCTGTCCGGACTGCTGAGCGCGGATGGACTCATGCCAGTCGCATTAAAGGCCCAGTGACGAGACCCCGCTGGAAAGTAATCAGTGCTCCAGGTGACACCAAGATAATCTTGAAAAGATAACGTAATGATAGAAACTTTATTTGATTATTTTGCCACATTGCCTTTTGGTATAAAGTGTGTATTGCTGTTTATATTGGCTATATTTGGTTCTCTTTTTATCTATTATATATGGAAGCATACAAACTGTGCTAAAGGAAATTGCTAAGTTCATGCAAGCACACAATATTGAATATAGAAAATATACTGATGTAAATAATGTATGTACTCTAAATATACGAATTAGGTGTAATAATTTGAATTGCAATTGTTATCCATTTGCTTGTTTTAAGTGTAAGGTATGTCAGGATAAATGGTAGACACACTGTAAATATGGATACCCTCCAATAGGAGTTTGTACACAGTGTTAGAAAATCCAGAGAACTCTCATTGAGTGGAAACTAAAACAATTAGAGTCTAAACAAGAAATTATTCAAGAATCCCATGAGTGGTGGGAAATTTTCACCAAAGGAATAAACCCTCAATATTATTGTTACCATCCCAACCAACCAGTCCCATTTGTGGCTGACATCTTAGCCATAAAGTGTAGAAGGGAAGTACTAACTGTGTCTTGCTTTGCCCCATTGATTAGAGCTGCAAAGTGGGAGGCCTATGTAAACAGGCAGAAAGCCCAAAGCAGCTATTCTCCTGAAGAATTCCCTTGCTGCCAAGAAGATGGTACACCCCGTGGCTCGAAGCAACCGAGTCGACGGGCGAGGCAGAGGAGGAATAAACTGTGGAGAAAAGAACCAGAACAATGGGATGCAAAAACAGCAATGGCCAAACTTCCCCAGGACTGGTGAAAATATACTTAAATTGGAAAAACTGACAGACACCCTTTTTCCTGGTATACCGTTAGTTTTGTTATTGATAATAACGCAAGCAAATGAAAACCCTCATGAACCTATGAACTGGACAATAACAAACATAAAATATCCAAATAATCCAAAATTAGTAGCAACAAAGAAATGGAAAGGATTCCACCCTTTTTGGCACATCCTAAGCACACTGTTTATTCTACTTATAATATGCCTACCACAAACATGGGCTAAGGGAATGAACTACCAACCCCACCAACCTTTTAAGTGGACCCTACTCCGATTTGAAGATCAACAGGTTATCACAACCCAAATAACACCGGGTGAACCAAGCTTTAATGTTACTCTATGTCAGCTTGTCCCGAGACCCCGATGCTGGGAATACCTGGGATTCTATATGTGCCCTAGTTCGAATCCTGGAAAGGGATATTGTAACTTCCCTAATCAATATTACTGCAGTTAATTGGGGCTGTGAGACCATAGCCCCTGGTTGGATACCGGGCAGTGGTATAGACAAATACCTAAAGGTTCAGTGGGGTCCATATGGGTGCAGACCACCACAAGGGTGGAAAGGACGTGGAAACTGTAAATACCTCTTCTTAAATGTCACCAACCCCGGAGACGAAGGATGGAAAAGTGTGGGGAGTGAGGTATACGGAACCAGGGACAGATAAGGGCGGTTTAATTCTCATAAAAAAGGAAGTAGTCCCAAACGATCCCTTATCAGTAGGACCAAATCTGGTCCTGAATCCACCCATTTTTTCTGAAGAAAAGGTTGCTCTACCAAATCTGGTCCTGAATCCACCCACTTTCTCTGAAGAAAAGGTTGCCCCCGCAAGTATAGCACCCACTTCTCCTGACTCCCTTTCGGAAACGACTAATAACATTGTATCCAGGGATCTAGAATTACCAGAATCCAAAGATCCTTTATGGAGTATAATGCAAGCCTCTTATCGTGCCCTTAATGAAAGCCAGCCAGATTTTACTAAAGAGTGCTGGTTGTGTTACGATGTTAGACCACCATATTATGAGGCAATTGGAAAAGTAGGAAAAATTCAATGGTCTAGTGGTTTGAATCCCCAAGAATGCCCATGGAATGAACAGAAAAATCATACGCAAGGAATTACTATTCAAATAGTAACAGGTCAAGGAAAATGTATAGGTACAGTGCCCAAAAATTATCAGTATTTATGCAATTTAAATGCATCAATTACTACAAAAACTGTAGAGAGACACAAAAATAGAAATGACAAATGGGCCATCCCGACACCAGGAACTAAATGGGTTTGTTCAGACATCGGAGTAACGCCTTGCCTATCCCTGAACGTGTTTGATCAATCTCAGTTTTGCATACAGGTAATTATTGTTCCCCGCCTGATCTATCACACCTCTGAGGAGGTGTTACATCACTTTGAAGGAAACCTGAATATACAAAAACGAGAGCCAATTACAGTAGTAACCCTAGCTACACTGCTGATAGCGGGCGGAGTTGGAGCAGGTACAGGCATAGCCTCCATAGTAAAAAGTCAAGAATTACAAAATCTACAGGTGGCTGTAAATGAGGATTTAACAAAGATAGAACAATCTATTGAAAATTTAGCTGATTCCATAAAGTCTTTGTCAGAAGTAGTCCTGCAAAATAGAAGAGGACTGGATTTATTGTTCTTAAAAGATGGAGGATTGTGTGTAGCTCTTAACGAAGAATGTTGCTCTTTTGCTGACCATACAGGAGTAGTTAAGGACACCATGGCCGAACTTCGAAAAAGGTTAGAGCAACGAAAGAAAAATTACGAGGCAAATAGGTCATGGTATGAAAACTGGTCTAATGTTTCACCTTGGTTAACCACTTTGTTGTCTGCTTTAGCAGGACCGCTTATTATATTGATTTTGGGACTTATATTTGGGCCTTGTATATTACGCTATATTTTACACTTTATTAGAGAACGGTTTGACATAGCTAAACTGCTTATTTTAACTACGGGATCTGGGGTAAAATATAAGAGTGTATCTATTGATGAGGATGAAGATTGTTGTGAATGTATCATGCCACGTAAAAAATATACCTGTGATTGTAAGGAATTACCTTGTGACTGTTATGATAAGTGTTGGGAGTGTGGAAAAAGGTTAGCATACACTTCTGAAAATGAAAGTAGCGTTTGATAAACAATAATAGCATAAAGAAAAAGAAAAAGGGGGGATTGTAAGAAACTATGAATTAGGATATTGTTTATTAAGATTTATGTTAAGCTCAATGTAAAGGTTAGGAAATAAAAAGTATGAAATTGCTTACTCAAACAGTCACCGGACGCAGCTTGTAAAATAACCGCAATCACTTACATAGACTAACAGGCGCCAACTGCAATCGCTTATCGCTTATGCAAACATAGCGGATGTTGCCTAAAGATAGCTGTAAGATGTTCCAGGAAATGGCAGAGATAAGACGAACAAAGGACATAGGAGTAGAGGGGTCAACAATGGGATAAAAGAGGAAGATTTCTCACTTCGGCCTCAACGACCATCAGGGGGCAGAAAACGACCCCCTAACAACAGCTGAAGCATGCGCAAAGTACCTCCACTACTTCATGAACACGGAAGTAAAGATGTATAAAAAGGGACTGTTTGAACTGCTCAGCACGGCAGTTGGCGGAGCGCAGACTCCCCTGTCGTCCAGCGCTGTCTTTGATCATATTCTACTTGCTATAATTAATAAAATTTTAATTGGATTATGATCCGTTGTGGTCTCAATTTATAACACAACCTTTAAAGAGACAGACTTAAATTTAATGTTGAAATGGTCGAAGACGCATTATCCAGAGGCTGATGAGTCTACCGCATCTGAGGTCTCTTTGTGGAGTGGTGCACGAGTTAAGTTGTGGGATGCAGCCACAAATGATGGTGACACTGTGAAACATTTGTTAGTCATTTGGAGAACTATTTTAGAGACGTTAAAGTCAAAAAGTGAGATCGTGGAACCCACTGTTCCCCCCCCCACCCCTGGCCACCCCTGAACCTCTGCCAGTTGCCGCCGCATCTGCAAAGACTGAGGACAGAGATGAAGACAGTCTTTTTGACCCGGACCCTATTAACCCCAAGAAGGAGCCTGTGCATGCTCATCAGGCTGCTGTTGCTGCTCCTGAAGTTCTGACGCCTGTTAATTCTGATGCTGACCTGGATGATCCTTTTGACATGGAGCCGGAAAAGAAGCCTGATTTATATCCCCCAGATCCTCATGATAAATGGGCAGCTGTAAAGGGAGAAGTGAAATGGGTGGGGGATGCAGATATATTGTGTGCTTTCCCTGTGATGTATGTGCTGGATCAAGACCCTCGGTGGGAATGCCCCTCGTATGGCCTTATCAGGGGTATCGGGCGGGCTGTGACGGACCGTGGACTTGGGGTCCCATATGCAACTCATTTGATACAGTCTCTCTGTGATACTCACATACTAGAAGTTGGCAAATATGTCTATGATTCTATTGATGCTTGGAAACCTTTATAGATATTGCTGGCCACTTCTTCTGACATAGTCTGGCCACCTGTGTCAGAATGAGTGTGCATTTTGGTCAGTATAAAAGCCCAAGCCTCATGTGATGTGGGGGAGGCAGAGCCTCTGCGGGGACGCTCGCTAGGGCTGAACCTGCCACCTCACACTGCGATGATGCTTGTTGGAGCTGGTTTCCTGATAGTCTTCACAGAGTCCTTGTGCCGCGTTCTGTACGTGGGACTGTGTAGTGCGAGTAATGATTGTCTGAATTTTGTGTTTCAAATATTATAGTTGTGTGAAGTGTGCTTGTGGGATCCCATACGCATACGTATGTGTGTGTGTGTGATGAGGGCAGATGGTGTTGTATGTTTGTTTTTTTTTGTTGTCGTGTTCATGTAAAAGTTTTTAACAGGTAGCGGTTTAACATTTCAGGCGAGAAAGGGTTAATGCAAAAGTGCGGTTGCTGACAGGTATTTATGGTTGCTGCTGAAGCAGGCAGGCAGCTGTAGCTGCTGCCGAGCAGGCTGCTGTTTGTAGCCGCGCAAAGCAGGGTGAACAATATAAAAAAAAAAAAAAAAAAAAAAAAGAGAGAAGAAGAAAAAAGGTAAAGTTGCAGAGCACAGGTAGACAAATGCGAATTCAGGTGATAGATTGGAATCTATTCAGAGAGAGGCTCTGTCAAACAATGATTTTGACTGTTTGCAGGCATTGCAGGAAAAGATTCTCGCCTTTCCTGTTAAGTACCAGATTAACGCTCAAGGTCAGGCAGTAAATGCTGAAATGTCTCCCTTAAATTGGAAATTGCTATCTCAGTTAAGGCAAACTGTTATTTCTACAGGCGTTCAGTCTGAACCCACTAGGCAAATGTTGTCATATATTTGGGGAACAGATTTGCTGTTATATTAAAAGTATTGTGAAATTAATCCTCACCCCTTCGCAGTCATTGTTATGGAACATGTATTGGCAGAAAGCCTGTCAAGAGGCGACTGCAGTTCAGCAAGGCCAGGGAGATCCCCTGA
This sequence comes from Lathamus discolor, assembly GCF_037157495.1. Taxonomy (NCBI): domain Eukaryota; kingdom Metazoa; phylum Chordata; class Aves; order Psittaciformes; family Psittacidae; genus Lathamus; species Lathamus discolor. The sequence goes on from NW_027069189.1 coordinate 10,660, forward strand.
TTGGGGCACAATTATAACACCTGATGGGAACTGGACATTTCTCCACTAAGGAGGCTCAAGTCCAGCTAGGTCCAGAATTGTTAAAAGAATCTATGAGACTAGCCTTGCGAGCTCTATCACAGATTAAAGATACTATTGCAGCTCCTGCCTACATGAAAGTGACACAGAAAAAGGACAAGCCCTTCAGTACCTTTGTGGATAGGGTAGCTGATGCTATAAGGAAGTCAGGTGCTCCAGAATACATGCATGGTATTTTACTGCGTCAGTGTGCAATACAGAACTGTAATGATGCTGTAAGGCAGATACTTGTTCAGTTACCTGCAAATGCCACTGTAGAAGAGATGTTAGAATGTATGACACGGGTACCTATGGGGCATCAGGCAATGTTGGTTGAGGCAGTAAAAGCAGTGGGAGAGGCAATTCAAAAAAGTCATTCGCAAGTATTAGCGGCCTTGGCACCTTTGCAAGCCACCGGTATGGTCAAGGTTCCTCAATGTTTTAGATGTGGTCAAAATGGGCACATGAGAAAAGATTGCCACCACTCGGTGTGCTGCCCTAATTGTCAAATGGATAACCATTGTGCTGCTACCTGTCGACGTAAACAGAACCTGTCGGGAAACAGGCAGCGGAACACCAAGACCCATCGCGCAATGATCCCAAGCATGGGTACTACAGCCCCTGCGCCTCAATGTGTGTACGCAGCAAATCAAACCCCATTGCCTGCAACCAGCCACCACCGGCAGCCTCGGAATGGACTTGGCAACCGCAGCAGATACTACCTTATATGATAAGACCGTGTCATTGCTCTCTACTGGAATGTATGGTCCTCTGACTTTAAATAATAAGCCTATAAAAGCCTTGCTACTGGGGAGATCATCATCTGCATTGAAAGGACTATTTATTGTTCCAGGTGTCATCGATGCTGATTATATGGGTGAAATTACGTTAAATTATTTATGCATCTTTGGTGATGAACAAACTCCAGCGGTTGTTAAGCACTTTGTACAAACAGAAGCGCAGAAGATAAAGCCTTCTTTTAAGGCGTACTATCGAGATCCTAATACAGGTTTGCGGCAGGGACCGGCAGAAGTAATATATCTGGGCCGTGGTTATGCCTGTGTTTCTGCTCCCGCAGGACCCTTGTGGGTACCATCCAAGTGACTAAGACCGGCTGCTGCAGAAGCTCCAGTGACGGCGTCTCCGAGCGAGTGTATGGACCCTGACTCGCAGGCCCAGGAGGAGCGTCGCTTGCGCCGAGCGCTACAGCCACTAATAGAAGAACTTAACTCCTTAATCAACACAGAGCTTTCGTTGAGCACGGTCGCCCTCCTAGATCCGGTCCATGGCCACAGGCATATAGTGGTACAACTGAGATTGGTGATACAACAAGTGCTTTGATAACTGTAGTTTTTGTCATCAGTGTGACCCTACAGTAGAATTGTATTGTGGTGGTTGTCAGTCTATAAGATATCTTCGCCAGAGTTGGCTGAAACAAAGACTTTTGTATAGTCTGTCGAAATAACTTTTATGTAACCCACTTATAGCACTTCAGAAATATTTAGCTGATTTTAGAAGTACAGATTTTGAATTACTCGAGTTATTTGAAAATCGAGGTTCGCTTCATAGAGCTGCATATACGTTTGCTTTACAAGCTGCTTCGCCATTATAGGTCTCATAATTATAGAGGGTTTGTTGCTTTGTTATGCTTTGCAATGTTATTCTACTTGTTTACAACGACTCCTGACTCAATCCTTATTCCTTCATAAATAAAAACGGGGGAATTGTGGGGGATTGGCTTGTCGAAAAAGGTCACGTTCCCATCAACGAGCTGAAACAAGACATCTGTGTGGAACATGGTGCAGACTTCTCATGCCAGATAATGAACTGAAGGACACCGGCAAACAGCAACATACCATGACCAATCACAGCCAAGGACGCTAAGCGATAAGTGCATGAGAAACAACAAAACAACTACCATTTAAAAACAAAATCACTACAGTTTAACAACAAAACAACTACAGTTTAACAAGAACATTAGAACAGGTGAAGAACAAACATAGAACAATAAAAAAAGTAACAAACCTACCAGCAGCACTGGGAGAGGCTCCAGGTCAGAACTGGTATCTCTTCTCATCCCCTCACTCCTAACTACTGATGGCTACAGGAAAAAGTGTTGCATCCCTCTGGCAGAATGTAGCTCTAAATTCCCCCTCTCTGTAACAGCTTTTGTATCACAGCCAGGGGTTGCAAAACTAGAACAAGCTATTGCAAATGTGTCAAGGCAATTAGAAAAAGCCATTCCTGAAAGCGGAAACAGCATTATAGCCCTACAGGAAGAAACCAAATCATTATCACAAATGGCAATACGGAATCAATTAGCTCTAGACCACCTTTTAGAACTACAGGACAGAGTATGTGCATTACAGAGTATGGGCATTGTTGACTAATAGCCCTGGGGGTTTTATGTGAATCAGTACCACAAAAACAAAACTGACACAAACAAGATAAAGACTCATTTGAAAATATTACATGAAGTAAGGCAGGGATTTCCACTAAATCTATTTGGGTGGCAAATTTCCCGACTCCCAGATGAAGGTAGAGGACTGTGAACTAAAAGACTTGAGTTGCTGTAGTCCCTCTCTTGTTTTGCTTTGTAACGATGTATGTCTGTTCTCAGTGTTGTGTGACCTTATGAAATCAACTTATGCCTTGAACAGTGAACAGTACAGTACGACCCTGATGGTCAAAAGAAAAGGAGGGACTGTCATGAAAATCTCTTTCCCTAACTATTGTAGCAATTGGTCTTTAGAGTATGAAACCGTGCAAACTTTCTTCAGCTATATATAGCTGACATTGTAAACTGCACAGCTGTGGTTCACTCAGCACAAGAACGCCAGCTCACCGCAAGGGGGAGAAGAACAAGCCCAACTCTGAAGAAGAAAGGATACCTCTGCGCTACCCAGAACAGAGCAGCAGCCCAGCCCCTCTGACACCTCAGTGAAACTCTCCCCTCACCTCGCAGCAGAGATAAGGTACGGCAGCAAGACCAGTTGCAGGGATGTCTTGGTCAAGAAAGAACCAGATGGCTGACAGCGCCACACAATTAGGGCTGCTTTGCAAAACAGCAGTACATGTGTGTGTTGAGTAGGCATTAGTCAAACCACTGAACACTTGAAAGGTGTAAGAACCATGTGTAAGAATCACAGCCTGTTTAGTCTAGAGAAGAGGAGACTGAGAAGGGATTGTCATTAATGCATATAAATATCTGAAAGGCAGGTGCCAGGAGGATGGTGCCAGACTCTTTTCAGTGCTACCCAGTGACAGGATGAGGAGCAATGGCCATAAACTAAAGCACAACAAGTTTCATCTCAACATGAGGAAGAACTTTACACTGAGGGTGTCAGAGCACTGGAACAGGCTGCCCAGGGGGCCTGTGGAGTCCCCCTCTCCGGAGACATTCCAGAACCACCCAGACACATTCCCGTGTAACTCGCTCTGGGTGGGCCTGCCTTGGCAAGGGGTTGGACTGGAAGATCTCCAGAGTTCACTTCCAACCCTAACAATTCTATGATTCTGTAAAACCACATTCAGGATGCCCCAATTTGACTGGTACACCTCATGGCCATGAACAGAGAACCACTCTCAAAATTCTGTATTTTGTGTCCTAGCCTCTCTCCTTGGACAGCACATGCCAGCTGAAGAATTTTTAGACACTACTCCTCTCCCCATTCTGAAAGGTGCCCTCCAAGGCATTGCCCCTGCGGAGGCCCAGAAGCCTCCTGTTCACGGGAGGACACATTACCTCCATCATCGCACTGTCCTCCCAGGAAATGATCACTCAGGAAGGACTCTCACTGAAAACATAACTTGAATAGGACTGCTGTGTGATGTGGGTCAGGTTGGCTATGCGGACTGGGCAAGCCATTCTGTGGTGAACTGGAGACAACGGGGGGAAGTCCAGCGTAGCCAGCTGCCAGTGCTGGGGCTCAGCAGGCTGCAGGACACACAGAAATTCCCAGCTGCTCACCAGTGCTGCTGACAGACATCAGGGTTTCTTGAGTTGCCACTGCTGGTCAGAAGGCTACATGCAGCAAAACATCTGGCTGCGTGACGAGGCCTAAAGCAGAAAAACACAGTTAACAAAAGCATCCACGTGCACAAGGGAACCCTCCGGCTTTTCCCCCCAAAAATCAGCTGCATCCTTACATGCATGATTTAAGGAGACAGAGGCTTCAGCAACAAGCCCAAGAACTTCTGACCTGGCCACCTGGCCACCTATTTTCAGTGCATGTTGCAAATGCTCTAAGGCAGCTCACTGCCCTGATCCAGGTTTTAGAAAGCTGCACAACTACAAACCTCCTCCACTCACACCCTGAGCCACAGAAAAGCACACACAGGGCAAGGGGGATGTGCTAACACCCTTGATTAAGACATTCACTGCTCACTGTGCTGCTCCAGGCAGTTGCGCTGGCACGAAAGGGCACATTGTACAGTGGGACAGGAAGACAAGGGGCAAAAGGTAACACCAAACTCCTTAAACCAGCAATGCCACCACAGTCTCTGCATCACGCAGCATCTTTTCTGAGATCTCAAAGAAGCAACCGTGGCTAATATGCCTCCTGGGACAGTGCGCGCAGAAAGCCTCCACCGGACCAGAAAACAGGATCCTTACTGGGCTCTCACTGAAAGTCCCCACATCTCCAGGCTGGCAGGATATCAGCAGCACATCTGCACCTTTGATGTTCCGGGTCCACTACAAAGATGGTTTCCATTCTGTCACATCCTCTTGAGCTTTAACAGCCGGCAGAGCTGGTTCTCCCAGGGTCTCAGTACCACCCAGGCACATCACCTGCAGTCCAGCAGTACCGCTGAAAAGACCTTGATGGCCTGTGTTAACACACTGGCACACAGCTGGGATGTAAATACTGCCAAATCATCTCTCAGTTGCAACAGAGTACCAAATTTAGCAAAATTAGCCTTACTTCTGATGAAGCTTTCCTTATAGACAGCTCATCTTCTCTGTTTATAAACCATAGTAAAGACCTGTTCTCGTCTGAAGACTCGAACCCTGCCTGCAGTGAAGCAGCCGTTCAGACAAGCTGTACTGGTTTTTCCTCATTCCTCCTTCCTTCACAGAAATCAATCCCTACCAAAAGTGCTAAAAGCTCTGCACAAAGACTGCATGGAAAAGCCAACTGCAAGTGCCTTTACCTGCTACTATTTTATCAGGCAGCATTCTAGGAAGAAACTAGCTTTTCCCGCTGGTTTTGCTACAGCTTCACTACCTTTGAAGACAACGCTTGTTACATTTGCCAAGCCAAGGCAACCTCATAGCTTGGCAAAATCATACTTCCTGTAAGAAACCTTCACCATAAGGTGAAGACAGGCACGCTATAGGAATAAGTTACTCTCAAGAGACTCTTTCAAGCACTCTTGCCTTTGCTTACCAAAGTTCACAGAACATCAGAAAACAACAACAAAGAAGCAGGGCTCTCTCTCCCATTTGATAGAGCCCATTATATCACGCGTTCAGTCCAACTCCAGTGTGAACCCCAGAATGAGAAATGCAGTCTTCAAGTTTCTGGAAAAAAAGGAAGAGCTTTGAAGTGGCAAGACCAGAGAATGTTCGTGAAAGCACCAGTACGCAAGTACACACCCCTTATCACAGACCACCTGCCCCATTACCAAAGTGAACTAAGGGAAAGAGAGAAAAGAGCAGGGACAGAATGCAAGACAAAGTGATGGAAAAGAAAATCCTGATGGGCTTCAGGCTCAAGATGAAGGAATGAAAAAAATGGGAAGGGAGAGCAGGGCAGCACTGGAGGCCAAAACCAACTGCTGGGCATCAGGACAAGAGAGGGAGAAAGAAAAATTCCAGAGCAAGAGTGAAAGAAGGCACAGCCAGCTGAACAGAGAGGCTGAGCAAGAAAGGATGGGACAGAGAAAGAAAGACAGAAAAAAGGGAAAGAAGGACATGAGAGGAGAAAAAGGGTAGGGATCTGCACAGAGATGGAGAAGGAAGCAGCAGGGAAAGAGGAAGAGAGGCAGAGGGAGAGGGAGGAGGCCAGAGAGAAGTAAGGACTACGGGATTGACAGAGATCACCAAAAGACGTGGTGAGTAGAGGAAAGGCAAGTGGGTAAAAAAAAAAAAAAAAAAACAGGGGCAGGGAGAGCTTGCTAGCAACACCAAGCTGTGTGGTTCGTTCGATGCGCTGGAGGGAAGGAATGCCATCCAGAGGGACCTTGACAGGCTTGAGAGGTGGCCAATGCCAACCTCATGAAGTTCAACCAAACTAAACTCAAGCTCCTACACCTGGGTCGGAGCAATCCCAGGCACAGCTACAGGTTGGGCAGAGAAGAGATTCAGAGCAGTCCTGTGCAGAAGGACTTGGGGGTGCTGGTCGATGAGAAACTGAACACGAGCCGGCTTCACTGTGCGCTCGCAACCCAGAAAGCCAGCCGTATCCTGGGCTGCATCAGAAGGAGCGTGACCAGCAGGTCGAAGGAGGTGATCCTGCCCCTCTACTCTGTTCTCGTGAGAACCCGCTTGCAGCACTGTGTACAGTTCTGGTGTCCCCAACATAAAAAAGGACATGGAGCTGTTGGAACAAGTCCAGAGGAGGCCACGAGGATGATCAGCAGCAGGAGCAGCTCCCGTATGGAGACAGGCCGAGAACACTGGGGATGTTCAGCCTGGAGAAGAGAAGGCTGCGTGGAGACCTCAGAGCAGCTTCCAGTGCCTAAAGAGAGGCTACAAGGATGCTGGAGAGCAGCTCTTCCTCAGGGACTGGAGTGACAGGTCAAGCGGTAACAGGTTCAAACCGAAACAGGGGAAGTTTAGGTTAGATACAAGGAAGAAGCTCTGAGGGTGCTGAGGCGCTGGCATAGGGTGCCAAAGGAACCTGTGAATGCTCCATCCCTGGCAGTGCTCCAGGGCAGCCCGGACAGAGCCTTGGGTGACACGGTTTGATGTGAGGTGCTCCTGCCTGTGGCAGCGGGCTTGGAACTGGATGACCTTAAGATCCTTTCCAACCCTAACTATTCTATGATTCTAAAACCAGAGCAACAAACAACAACTAAGAGAAAGAGAAGTGCAGGCGCAACGAGCAGCTCAGAGGGATGCAGAAAGAATGAGAAGTATCAGAAGCCCTGCAGAGCAGTGGAGGAAGGGTCTGGGAGCAGCAGACACAGCCAGAGAGAGAGGCAGGCAGGGAGAAAGACACGGACAGTGGGATACAGAATGAGCTGGAACGAGGAGAAGGGGCTGGTAGAGTGACAGAGAAGGAAGGACTTGAAGAACAGAGGGACGTGCAGGACAGCGCAGTAACAGAAGAGAGGTATGGGCAAGCGAAACAAATGCCTGCAAGGGAAAAGGGAGTGGGGAGCTTGGAGAGATGAGAGGCAGACACGGCCCCAGGGGCCGGGCACTCACCACAGCTCCCGCTCTCCGTCCTGCCAGGGAAACTCTTCAGCCCAGGCCCTTCTTTCTCTGCCTCTCTGCGCTCTCCCCTTTCCTCCTGGGCAGGCCCAGGGCCAGCTGCAGGGCGCAGGCCGGGCTGGGGCAGCTCGGGGGGCTCTGGCAGTCGCGGTGCCCGGTGCCCGTGCCCACAGCGGGGCTGTCTCCATCTCCCCAGGGGCTCGCTCGCCTCAGCGCTGGCCCCGGCCCTCCCCCGAGCTGGGCCGCAGCCCCAGCAGAAGCTGCAACACCCAACACCAGCATGGCCGCCGGCAGCCGCTGCCCTAGCACTACAGCTCCCAGCATGCCCCGGGGCGCTCCTCCTGCTGCCAGGCCCTGCTGGGCCACCGTCCCCTGGGCATAGGCCAGAGGGGGCGGGAAGAGCGCGTGGGAAAGGTCGGGGGCAGTGAGCCCGGGGAGGGGAAGGGCCGGAGCGAGCCGGAGAGGCTGCGGAGCAGCAGCGGTGTGGGGCGCGCTGAGGAGGCGGAGGGGGAGAGAGCAGCGGTGGCAGGGTCCAAGAGCCAAAAGGGCGGCGAGCAGGAGGGAGCCCAGAGGGAAGCACGGCCTGGCGAGGGGGGAATGCAGGGGGAACCACCGGCATGGTTATATGAGGTGCTTTATTGCAGCGCTGGGAAACCAGGGCTACGCACCCAAATCTGGTTCCAGCCTCCTCACATCGTGTCCGCAATTCATATCCTGAAAGTTTCACAATTAATACATATTCAACATGGGTTACAACATTTAACCAATACATATGCATTAAGGAGTGCCACATCAGTCTATTACGACATCAGCCTCTTCTGCGCTTGCGCAGCCCCCTCTGGGGATCGCCTGCTGGTCGTTCCGATGAAGTGAGAGTCTTCCTCAGGTTGTCCTCTTCACCTTTCCCTTAACTTGCGTATATTCCAGTCCTTGTGTGGACGCTATCATTTTCTTATCTTCCTTTGACTGCTTCTGGTATGCTCTTCTGGCTATCTTATGCACAGGTTCTACTTGGGTATAGTTTCCAGTGCATACTTTCTAAATCCACTCATACACCTTTCACCACATGTGGTTATGGACTACCATTGCAACACTGGTTACAGAACAGCCGTGATACAAGACTACAAAGTTATAACATTTTCTAATATACAAAACCTCGCTATTGATTTATAAATTTCTCAAACATAATCATTTCTACTATTTTGTACAATTGTTTTATCATACAAAATTCTGCCCTTTTCCAACAGGGGGAGGCGGGCTGCAAGACAGAAAGGGAAAGCAGGGCTTGAAAGAAGAGAAGGGAGTGGGAGAGAGAGATTTGGAGAGGGGGGAAATAGCAACAGGGTACACAACACACAGCAGGGAATTAGAAAATAAAGGCAGGGAGTCAGGCAGAGGAAGAGAGGAACAGCGAGGGGCACTGCTGGGTGTGGGAGGACTCTGGCCGAGAGCTGGTGACTGCCGGAGGACTGTGTCCTGAAGTTTGCGGGCTCCCAGATCCATGGTCATTGCTGCCTTGTGCAAGAGCCATGGTTAAGACACCAGCCACCCGGAAGGACAAGTGTGGGAGGACCAAGGCTATTGATAGGAGGAAGGAACAGTAACTCCTGGTCTCTGGACCCCCAAACCGACTGAAATCAGCTTTGCGGTTTGGACAGTGACTAAATAACCAGGGAACATGCGCAACGACAGGAGATGAAAAGTTCAGGGAAGACTTGTTTACTTCATCTGGAGACCCCCGCCCATGACCACCAGGAGACCTTGTGCAAGCAAGGAACTTTTACCTCATTATACCATGAAGCGGGGATAGGTCATGAATATGTATAGGCATGTTGTGTAACCTCATGAATATGTAATAGTTTAGAGGATAAATATGAAGGGGAACAATGCTGAGGCGCGCATGCCTTTGGAGGAGCGATCCCCCATGCGCCTCAGCGCTGAACAAAGTATACCTGCTTTACAACTTTAACGAGTTGTGGAGTCTACGCGCGCATCAATTTGTTCATCCTTGATTTTGCCTCTTCGTGTGGCTGGTAAAGAGCTCGTGGGAGGAGCAGGAGGGGGGTCAGCAGTGCCGTTTCTGCACTGGTTGCTTGTGCTGGACTTCCCGGGATTATCTTCTGTTGCAGGAATCTCTTTGTAGGACGTGTCTGGTTTGTGAGGGTTAGTGGACTCAGTGGGAGACCTTGTGCTGCTCGTTATTGCTTCTGGGGTTTACATGTCAGTTTTTGCTTGCTGTGCTGACGTTAAAAAGCATATCGTGGCTCTTTGGATTTCTGTCATTAAATGAAGTCTCCAGGATTTCTGCCCAGGAGTGAGGTGTCCAGAAAAGGACTGTCCTTGTACGCTGCTGTCAGCCTTCAGTTTAGAGATGTGTCTGCTGGTGGTGTATTTTAATGGTGGCGTAACTCAAATGCAACTTAAATCTACCACCTTTGTCCTTGTTCCGGATATGCCTGGGGGATGATTCTCATCAGGTTGTAAACAGCATGTTCTGCTGGTGCTTTACCTATTTGAAATAATCTGTCACCAGAAATGTCTTCCTTAGTACCTGCGTAGAACAAGAACCTTACGCCCTGACCCTTGGGGCAGCTTCAAGGCGACAGCTAAACGTCAGTAGCTGCAGTGGTAGCAGTGTGTGTGTGTGTGTGTGTGTGTGAAAGATCACCTGAGCCTCTGCATTTCTTCAGCATGTCACAGCTTTGTGTGGGTAGGGGTGCATGAAGTCAGTATGTTGTAGGTGTTGTAACTGGCCAGGCAGTGTCTCTAAAGCAGCAAGAAATGATCTCTTCTAGTGGCATGCCTACGGATGCCAAGGGGGGAGGGCTGTGGCCTTCTCCCTCCGTGGACTGAGCACAGAGAACTAAGAGGTGTTTTCATCTGTGGGAGGGAATCCCATCCAAGAGCCATCGTCAGCTTTCAGGCTCGTGGTCCTTGACGTGCTCAGGACAGTTTTACTGGGGTGGTGGTAGTCCTTTGGCTCCCAGGTTTTCCCTTTAAGGTTTGATTGATTTGCCTTTATAGTGTTTTGTAAATGTTCTCCATTCAAAGCCCTCGGACTTTGTGCTACGTGATCCTTTCTCTGAAACCCCACGAATAGCTTTGGGAACAGAGGAAATGGGGACCCTTTAGGGTAGAGAAGAGCATTTAATATGAGAAACACTTCTCTGGTAAGCATCTTACAAGGATAAAAGGACCTGCTTTAACTTCTTTTTGGTGTTCCTGCATTAACAATAGCTCCTTAAAAGATTGATTACTTCTACCGCAGAAGAAGAGATGCTTTGATTTCTGTGTCTGACTGAAAGAAATAACGTGAACGTGTAGAAAACTGACGTGAAGAGCCATGTTTTGTCATTATGGGGTTCCATGTCTGACTTCTGGAGCTTCCCCTGTACGTGGTCTAGTAGAAGGTGTCCCTACCCGTGGCAGGGGGTTGGAACTGGATGTCCTGGTATTGGCTGGAATAAAGTTACTTGCTATTTCACATTATTCTGCATACGTTCCTTAGCACCTTTCCTCTTCTCAAAGATCTTCACCAGTGTAAGATTGCCTTACGAACAAGTCTGATCCTAGCCCCTGAGACACATCTTGGAACCCCTCCCAGCATTTTTTGGCATCACAGATCGATAACTCAAGAAAGACTGACTCCAGGGATCAGTAGGCAAGCAGTGAGAACGCTGAATACCTGGAGCTGTTTTGCAAATTTTACAGGGATTAGTAATTTGTAGTGTGGGTGCTGGTGATTAGGCAAGTTGTCTTGTACCTGAACGATTGAAGGGCATAAGGACCCTGTGTAGAGGCACATCTGTGTGCTCCAGTTGGGCTGGGGCATGACATGCGCATGAAAAACTAGTTGTTCTTGTAATTCTATACTTTGCGTCCTGGCCTCTTGCCTTGGTCTTCCTGGGTCAGTTTGACTTATTTGTGACACAGGCTTGGGGATCGCCTGTGGGCTGGGGTTTTTGCCGGGCGACGCCAAGGCAGCGTTGGATGAGGCCATAAAAGGATGGAGCAAGCTGGGCAGCCACTGCAGCGCCAGCTCTGGAAAATCGGCGTGTGAGCCCCAGCCAGCAATTCCCACTCACCAGCCAGGTGTGAGCTGAGTTTCCCTTGCTCAGCCAGTCTCTGCCTGGCACCTGGGGCAGCCACGGTTCCTTCCCAGGGCTGGATCCAGCTTGCTGCAGTGATGCTGGTACTGGGGCAGTGATGGAGGTCTCTATCCTCCTGGCATTGATACTAATCAATGTGGTTTTTCCCATGGCTTCACACCACCTGGAGCAATGCCCCAACTACCCATCCTCTCGGTGGCCATCCCCAGCCCAGCCCAGTCACCTGCAGGGTGGGCAGGGGCTGCATTAACCCCCTACCCACTTCCCGCTGTGCAAATGACTGCAGGCAGAGAGAGGTGCTGTGAAGCAAGCACCCAGACCTTTTAATGAATGAAACAAGAAACAGGGATGCGGGGGAGGGCTGGGGCAGGTCCTTGACCATCAATGGTGTCTTCTTTGTGCGGGTGACCTTGACCTTGAACGGTGATGACCATGTGACCTTGTCCTGGAAGAATAGTCACGACTCCTCCTTCTGCTTCCAGGGAGCGGCCTGGGAGGAACGGGTCAGAAAGAAGGATTACATGGAAAGGCTTGTGAACAGAATGCATGGGTCACACTTGAAGAATGAACCGAGTGCAATCTGTAAACAGAGGGAGCACTGGAAGAGAGAATGCCCTCAGAGTCAAAATAAACACTGGAGATTTAGTGGAATGTCAGGGCCTGCCCTGACATACTTTGGATGAAGATTGAGGAGGGGCGGGGGAAGATTCAAAACCCTCCCCAGCAGAGCCCCTGGTTACAGTTAGCTTGGGGACTGATAAAGTAAAATTTCTTGTAGAAACAGAAGCTACTTGTTCTGTTATAAATTCTTGTAGAGTGCAAGTTATCTATACAGAAGCGTCTATATAGAAAGCTAGCTATAACAAATCTATACCAAAATGAAGGACTAACATGACACAGAAACAGGCTCTTCTCTCTCCAGCTGAGAGAAAGCGGCTTGGCTGTTTGAGATGGCTAAATGGAAAAAATCCAGAATTGTCATAAAATGACAGCACTGATTTTTCCAATAACTGCCTCAATCAGTATCAACTATGTTGTTAAAACAAGACTGTTGGACGCTGATTTCTACTGACAAAAACCATTTCTTCAGCCCTACTCAGCCAGTAATCCAGAGCTTTCCATCCGATTCTTTAATTGTATTTGATTTTTATACGTACTTACGGTTTTCTCGAAAAACATCCTTTTTTCAGTCTTCTTTTTAATCATTTGCCAGCGTTTTAGTTGAAATAATCTTACTGCAAGCACACATCCCCTTTCTTATAGCCAGTTCAAATTAAGCCGTTTAAAAATCAGTTACCAGTTGTATTCCCCGCAACTCTCTGTGCACACTTACTTGATTATCGATCAGCTGTTGTGTAAGTCATACGTTACAGCCTAGGTTACAAGCAGCTATATATTGAATTTCTATAGCATACTTACAGTTCACAGCTTGTTCTGGCACCTGGTGAGTGGATGGTACTGTCTGTCCTCGGAGGATCTTTTGGAGAGGGGAGAAGAAAAAGAAAAAAAGCCCATTCAGCTTATCTGAAGGTAATTTTTTAACAGAAATTCTAAAGCTATCATTACTTACCAGTTGTGGGTACTGATTGTCCTTGGGAGCCCAGAAGACTTGGTAGTGCTAGTTGTTTTCGTACAGGAACTCGACAGCCCTTGTGAATAAATGCAAACAGCTGGAAAATAAGCTCTACTGAAATACTGGAGTCACTGCATATGTGGAAATCAAGCTTACCTTCTCTTCCAACAGGCTGCTGATTGACAGAGAGGAAGATTGAGGCAGTTCAGCGGCAGTCACCAAAGCAACAGGAGGGATAAGGGTCGTGAGCGGTGGTGGAGGCGGTGGCGGCTGCTGCCGCCGAATCTGCTTACGGAGCCTTTTTGTGTAGCCAGCTCCGTTTTTGAAGTTGTTCACAGCCTAGAGGCAGAGGAACATTTTGTAAAGGCAATCTGAAGCTTCAGCAGATACACCAACAAAAGCCTCCGCAGAGTAAAATTACTTGTGTATTCCTGGAAATGCTATCAATCCTAACAGCATTCAACCACAGCTATATATACACACCACATTAAACACTGATGCCAACGACTGTTAACTCAGGGTATCCGTATTTAAAATACTTCAGTGTTAACACCAAATTTGCAAGTGAGGTGATTGTGTTAAACAGAAGCGTGACCTGAATTTGCCAGATTGTCTCTAAAGAGCTGTCAGAGATAATGTGTTTGAAAAGTAAATTTAGCCTTATTCAATTTATCCTTCCTTAAGGCTAAATTAATATTACAGTATTACTGTCTTCTCTCTCAGCTCCTTACAAGCTCTTTGTACAATTGATGTAAAAGTCATCACGCTACCTGGCGTAGGCTCTGGTTGGCAACTAAAGCATCAGGAGAAACACCTGTCTGATGACACGCTGGGCATATGCATTCCTCCGACTCCAGCAATGCCGTTCTAATACCTGTGCATAATTAGTATAATCACAATACAATAGTTTTTAGCCAAACTAGGGAAAGTTGTTGGGTTCTAATCAAAACACGTATATGATTCATGGGTGAATATGGTCTTGAGTGTACAGCATGAAGCTACAAATGTTCAAGAGTGTAAAAAATTTCAAGTATGCAGCAAATAGTTACACAGTATTACCATTTCACTGCTGTAATATTTGAAGATGGAGTGTAGGCTGTGTCTTCATGATTCAACTCATCCTTTTTCCACTGTCCACTACAGCAAGAAGTCATTGACCCCAAAGTTAATGAGCAAAGCACATCTCAAAAAAAAGCATTGGTAGGTCTGAGTTCTGACGGTTTGAACCAGCTCTCCCATGGAGAAGAATGTGGATTAAATGCCTAAGTATCTGGCTGTATAATTTTGCACGATAGAAAGGGCTGTGGACAAACATTTGATATCTAATACTGTAATCACCTGCACAGTTAGGCACTCCTCTGCATGTAAAGAGGATGTAACTGGATCTGTAGAAAGAGAAACAAGTTTTCTGCCTTTTTTTTTTTTTTTTTTTTTTCCCTTTATACGAGCCGAGTCCTTTCCTAGTCAGGGTATACTTAGGTTTTAATTAGAACAGGTAACAAAGTAATTTTGTTATCTGTTGGTTGTGCTTTCTGAAGATCAGATGTGATGTTTTGAATTAACAACATGGGAATAACACTTACATTCGTCACAATAACTGCTTCCACAGCAGGGAAGAATAGCTGCATCAGTCATTATATCTTTACAAATGAGACATAACAGCTCATCCGGAATAGGACCATCAGAAGAGGAGGAGGATGGCTCCTCTGGTAAAAATGGAGGCCTTTCCCTCTTTCCTCTAGCATACGCTTCCCTGGAGGGCGTGTGGGGAAGGAAAAAGAACAAATTTAAAGATGGGTAAAGGAATACTTTCCCAAGCTTTGCATTTTATCAGAAGAAGATACTAGATAGAATTCTTCTCATTCCACATTAGCCTTCTGAACTGTAGGCATTGAGCTGAAACTACTTTGCTATAGCCATAACACCGAAAAACAAACACTCGGAGGGGGAGGAAATCTCAATCCGACAGCTATTGGTTAAATTTTTGTAAGAAGCATTTGAAACATAAACCAGAAGCAAAATGAGCTATCAAAGAGAATGTCTCCCCTGTCAACACTACTGAAATGTTTTGCAGAAATACAGATCCTTGGTGCATCACAACTCGGACCAACTTCCAGGCGCATGACAAGTATGAATGACCACCCTCTTTTCACATGAGCAAGTATCACAGATTTTAAGGTTAAAATGCAACGACTGCGCTTCCTCTCCCGTAATTATAGAGGCAGTCCAACTTGGTAGCATGTCCGCTCAGATGTTTATGCATGCTTTCTCTCGTTCGCTTTTTGGTCAGGTCAGTTCATTCCATACTTACGCATTAATAATCGGTATCGCATATTTTCCAGTGTTTGTCAGCATTGCACCCTTTGTGTTGGGATCTTTCACCTCTATCATGAAACTCCTTGGAATTCCTGTGCTCCTTCTCAGTCTGGGCACAGCCTCAACATTTTTGTCCTGTTAAGAAAAGATACGCAGGCATACCTCATCTTAAGACCTGCGCTTAAAATGACAGCTCAGTGATGACTGTAAGAAGCAAAAGCCTTTAAATCCTCTCCTTTTACCCAGCGTGAAGGTTGTTCAAGCAAAATACTTCTTTTCCTAAATGAACATGGCCAGGATGTTCCTAAGTCAGCTATTGTTCCTAAGTCAGCTTCTCAGGGAAGTGGTGGAATCACTGTCCCTGAAGTGTTCAAAAGAACACGTAGATGAGGCCCTTAGTGACACGGTTCGTGATGGATTTGGCAGTCCTGAAGTATCGGTTGGACTTGATGCACCCCCTCCAGCCTAGCTGGCTCTATGATTCTGTGAAAGGCTTAAACAGAGTTTTGATCTGAGTCGACATTCTTTGGCTTAACAGCAGGTTTCTTAAGGGTGAAATATCCCTTACCTCGTGATCCACTGGGAGAAGAGACACAAACCTGCTCCTCTCCCAAAGCACAGTTCAGAGGGAAAGCTTAAATCAGGGCTCTGGATCAGCCAATGGAGAAACATCTGTTCACCAGCTATAGATGAAGGTTGAATTCACGCCTCATGCGTATACATTTAGTGACTAGTGTTAAAGGGCATGAATACTCAGCCAGAGACTTGTGTCAGTAAACCACACAAATATTCAATAGATGGGGTCAACAGAAACATCTTGGTTTCTTACAAAATACTGAAAACATGAACTGTCATTAGAAAGTGTTAAAACAGAAACATCTCCAGTAATACTGAAATACATAAAAATATGCATGTAAATTCACAGATGAAAACATCTATGGACCTATTTTGTGTCTGTGGCTTAGAAAAAGGAAAAGATTACATTTATAATCCTGGCTTTCCCTTGAACTTTGAAGGGCTTTTCAGCATTGCCATGCAACCTCTGTATTTCACCTCAAGAGCAACAGTTCTTAATACGATTATTCCTGTATTTGTTATTTGACTGCCAAGGTCAGAAATTAAACAAGGTCAGAAAGTAACACCGGGAGTCCCCCAAATCTTACCCCATTTCTTGGGCAGTCCTTTCTATAGTGGCCAGGTTTTCCGCAGCGAAAGCAAACATATGATGGTGGAGGTGTACCCAAGGGCTTCTTCATGTGACTAGAACGGTTTGAGGAAGAAAAAGGTATGCATGTGTCTCTTTTGTTAAAACAAACATCTACACAGTTTTTCCATAATCATCGAAGAACTGATTTGACATTATCAACACTTACTTGACTGGGCCGTATTCATGGGAAGACTGTATCATCATGGCTTTTATTTTATCTTCTTCAGAAGCATTGGCTTCAGCCAGGTTGGCAGTCTGTTTGACACGGAATTATTTGACACACACATTAGAAACACGCAAGCTCACCCAGTCAAAGACAACACCACGTGCTCAATCCTGTAAAGAGCACCACTGTGCTAGCTGATGTTGCCTGAAAACAGCTGCTTCTATGAAACACAGTTGTCCTGAGAGTGCGCTGGGGAGACTCTGTGCTTGTTCACGATGCTTATGTGCCTGCTAGCCTACTTGAAAAGAGCATTCTTGAGCACTCAAAACATGAGGCTTGACATAGACTTGTGTAACCGATCCACTTTTCTTCCAAGTGGACTGAAGTGATGAGTGAAAGAAATGACATTAGCAGTAGTTTACTGGTTTTGAAGCTCCAGCCCATTTGAAGGAGAAGATAGCTACTGTGCATTTAATTGAGAAAGATTTCTGCAAGTTATATTATTTACATTTTGCAGCATTAAAAAGAACACACAATGTTAGCGGCAGGGCTGTAGTTTTTGCTTGCTGAAATTCAGCATCAGACACAGAAGCACCGAAGGGAATCTTTCTGGTCCCTCAGCAAGACACAAGGTTCTTTTCAGCAGAAATGTGACCATCGTGTCCTGTAGGCAATCCAAACTGCATTCCCCCCCCCCACTAACTTCTTCCTACTAAGGGATTTAACTACAGTGAGCACAACCTGCAGGCTTTTCCAGGGAACTGTGTCCTTTTAATGTACATATTGTAATACCACCCATGTGCAGAACTAGATCTTGAAGCCAGCTGATTTTTCTGATGTTTTTATTACACACTAGTCCATATACAAGAAAGGTCGAAGGGAGTGACTGTAAAAGATATGGACCTTCAACCTCCCAGCTTTCAGATCAGCCACGTATGTCTTCACTTCTACGTCCATTCGTTCACAAGAGCAATCAACCAGTTTCTGCATTTTATTAAATGTTTTCTTCACATACACAGTTTTTTCTTATCAGTTATATGATCCAGATGGACATCTATGAAATCATTTCCATTAATGTTTACAGGAAATTTTGCAGACATTTGACTAATTTGTTCGAACCCAAACAGTTTACAAAACATATCCAAACCCCACAAAACATTACTAGGAATAGATCAAAATTCAACTATGGCATTTAATGCACTGTAATTAAAAAAAAAAAAAAAAAAAATATTTCACAGCACACTGCCCCTGTGCTAAGCCAGTCTGAATAATGTGTTTAAGCAAGAGTTTTGAGCTGCTTTACAATTTGTTCATGCATTTCTCAAAAGATTAAATGTGCACACCACTTGGACAGTTTTTCACATTTGAGAGTAAAACTTCACATGGGTTTACAGAACCAAGGACACATGCACTGACAGCCAAAGGCACAAAGTTTAATTTCTTCAGTGAGAGAGGGAAGACGCTGACGGTGCGGAGACCTCTCGTTCTTAGAAATGAACTCCTGTCCCTCTTCTTAGGAGAAAGAACTAGCTCCCATCTTTTTCATTCAATTGGCTAGCACTACGCTTTTTCACAAAGCGCAGTCATTAGTGTCTTGCCAAAGTTACACAGTGTTGAGCCAAAAGAGCAAGCAGTTCCATCCCAAAACAGGCCATTGCAACATTTTCAAGTGGCCACATCTGCTAATACACCGTAGATACACGTTGATACGTTCCTCTAAACAATCAAGTACACAATTTACACAGTTGACACAGTCTGCATTCAAACAAATTTGATTGTGTTCTCCACTGTCTATAGGCTGGAATTTATGAAACTGTGCAGTATCAAAGAATGCTTCTATGCCTCTAATGACTAGAAATTCAAAACCAGCCGTGCCATTGTCCAAGTTCCAGAAACACTTCTACTTCAGCTGTTGCAAACTGCCCTGAAATGTCCATAACATACAGCCAATTAAATTCTTTTGTAAAAATGGTGTTAGATTCCAACACAAAATTAATGAAACCTAGGAAAAACAGTAAACAGCTTCTGAGGTACTGCTGCTTTACGTCCTGAAGATGAGTAACGCTGCAACATTATGTTGAGGCTGAGAAGGTACTCCCCTTCTGTCTTCCCAAACTGGCAAGTACTTTTTACAGCACAGTACCAAATTATACATACTTTTTAAAGTTAAAACAAATACTTTATTAAAAATTAAAGGTTTGTTCACATTACAACAGTTATCCATCTATAGACTGCAAGTAAGGCTTAAAAGTATGAAGGAAACACTTACTTTTAAGTATTTTACAACTATATATAGATATATATATATACACACACACCTTTGAAAGCTGGGCCAGAGAAACAGATGCAGAAGACTCGTCATTCATTTGTTCAGCAAAAAATAAACGCATATTCAAGTTCTATAATCGAAACATAGCAAGAGTTAACCTCTACTAGAGTCTGAAAATCTGCACTATATCCTCTGCGTGTCACTGAAGGAGGCATTTCCAACCTACTGTAATTTGTATTTGTTCAGAATAAAGTCCAAACCTATGACAGCTGAAAAGTGCCTATGTGGTTAATGAGACAAAACTAAACTAACCAATTCGCTTGAGAGGGACTTACTGCTCCAGAATATCTTAGAGCGGGGCCCTTGTGAAAAATGCTAAAGTTTATCTGAGAAGGAAGCATCACTACAGGATACTTACTTGCAGTGTAGTTTGTAAATTAATCAGTTAATGTCTCATCATTTAAACATGCATTTATACAGTTATGCTTTGATGAACATAGTAGCTGCCTGTCAAGATAAAAAGCAGCCCTGAAACATGAACTCTGCCCTTCTTCTCAATAACTGCAAAGATGCCAAACTCACCATACCCCACCAAACCCAAACACCAATCTGAACCATCAGCCATAAAAGTAACCTGCCAACTTGTCTAGAAAAAAAGAAACTGCTCACATTATTGGGGAAAAAAAAAAAAAAAAAAAAAAGGTGTTTACTATGACAGAGTAGCCCATAAAAATGGAGAAAAAATATTTCTTGTATTTTAATAGACCACAGGACATACTATCCAAATTAGTTTGGGAAGTGTGAGAATTCTTATTATTCTTCTTTCTATCAGACCAAACCCAATCTTTCATGATGATGAAAGCATGGATTTAAAGCACAGTCACGGCATTTTTTCCTCCACTGCAAACATACTCCTCCCTCCCAGCTGCCTACACAGCTTGTAGCTTGCCACAGTGAAGTCCTCAGGCCACTAGTTAGGAGTGGGCCACAGTGTGTGCAGAGAACTACTACTTAAGTGCAGTTTTTACAAAAAGCACAGAAAAGGCTGTACAAACTCACAACATTACTAACTACAGGCAGACAGATCTCGAATGTGGCACCAAGTTCAGTTGTGCACACCTGGAACCTGCAGGAACTAAAGATGATCAGGCACTATCTGCACAACACAAAGGCACACAGGACATATTCTAGCATATGCAATAGGAAATACCATGCATTACTAGGCATAAATCCCAACATTCACATCAGAACTGTGCAAATTGATGGCGTGACTCAGTTTTCACTGTGATGAATCAGTACATTTGAATTACAATCTGTACTATGTTTTACTGGAGGACAGATGAACTTAATGTTTGGAAAATTAACACAAAGCTACATTGTTTAGAATTCAGTGCAGTGTGTAGAAAAAAGGGTGAGGGTGGGTTTTTACATACTGCTTCTGATGTTCTGCTCGCTGGCTCGGTTTGACTTCTAGGAGGAGACAGAAAGGTGATCAGAACTTAAAGCACTTGTACCCAACAGAAAGCACCAAAAATCATTTCTAAAACCCAAACATCAAAACATTATGTTCTGAGAGTCTAGTGAATGTGGAAATTTATTTGTATACACAAACTGTTATCTCTTGGTCACTCAGTGCAACTAAAAAAACCTCCAAAATCCCATTTCTACTTTGTCATGAAGTCAGACCCACAGAACACAACAGTGCAAGAGAAAGTCCTCAGATATTTTCTCTGCCACACAAGTATCAAATATGTCAAGTCGGTACTACAGTTTTGTGTTCTTAAATAATCAACCCTCAAACTATGAATGTAACTTCAGGCAATCTGTACATCCCTAGTATTACAAACGGGTGTCACATACAGTGCTTTAGTTTCTACGGCGGAACAGTGATAGTCCCAACACTTCAAAGGGCAAGTTTACTTCAGTGAAAAAAAATCAGTCATCTGACAAAGAAATAACAAAACTGTCAGCAGCTTATCCTTTAGAACAGGGTTTCTTTGTGGAAGCCCAAGCACTGTGTTCAGGTGTCTACCGGACTTAGCCGTCAAAGTGCCAAAGTACTAGACATGTTACATACGCTTTATTGACTAAAAATAGTAGTAGAAATATCACCTGAAAGAAGCTGCTCCTGGGATTTTGCGTGACTGAGGAGCCCTGTGACAAAAAAACCAAAAGAAGTCTTAATTGCCAGAATTTGCTTTACGATAATGCTGCAGTATTTTAAGAAATACTTATTCCATCTGAAAGCTTGCTGCGATTCCACCTACTCACTGACCTGCATCTGTCTATCATGAGTCAGAGATGCAACCCTGGTACAGTTAACAAACAATTCACACATCATCCAAAGTGTCCCAGGAGCAGAGGCTGCTCTGGAATTTAGGTACAAACAGTGAGGCTGCTGTTTACATCCACCTACTTCCTGAAGGTAAGTAAGTACTTTAGATTACAACACAATGGTTGTTTCATCCATTTACCTTGAAGAACAGACTACAAGGCAAGTAATGCAGCCTCTCCACCATTCCATCATACATTCAACCTGCCCCAACATTAAGCACTCTGTCAGCTGTCTCTGCACTGTTTCCAGCTGAAGGAACAGAAAGCTGATCTGCCCGATACATTTTCAATGCTAGAAGAGCAGTGCCATTCTTTCCTTATCCCCACATACAGGTACGTATTTGATCTTTGGTGCTAGCAGCATCTATCCTCTCATTTTATGGCAGCATTACAATACAAGGAAAGGGTGCCATCCACACGCCTATCAGCTCAGGGTAAAAACAGCCTTAGGAGGATAGCTACCAACTTCTGGTAATGTGCTAAGCTGCTTACTGAGTTCCAGGTTTGGAAAGGATTAACTATTCCTTCATTGGACTTGCCCAAGAGGCAATACACTTTATGATACTGTTCTTTTTAAACAGATACTGGCTTTGGGAAACTAATAGGAATCGCTTTTGAATGGAACTTCTTGTTTTGCATGGTTTGCCAGCTGGCAAGCATCGGTCTTTCCTGCATGGCTAGTATGCAAACCCCACGCATTTGGGGCATAAGAATACCTGACGTATCCTGTCCCTCTCCCCCAAATGCAAGAAAAGGTCAAACACTAAGAACCAGACTCTTCTGAGACAGGAGCAAATTTTAAGTTTACACCACACTGCTGAACTGTCTTTGCTAGAAAAGCCATAAAAGCAAACACATATAACAAGGAATCTCTCCACGCAGACAAAACAGGATCTACGACTTGGCTCTCAGAAAAATTAACCCCAAGAACAAACCCTATAGAATCATTTTAAAAGTTTCCATTGTTGGAGTTTGAACCCCATACCCCAGCCGGCCTGAAAACATAAGTCTGTTTCGGGACCGATACATGAAAATCTACCTAGTGACAACAAAAATTAACGGAAGCTTTAACTAGATACAATCCGAATGCCTCACATGCATTGAAACAGTTCACACACTGAAACCAACAGCAGAGAATGCAAGGCTGTGTGGACACTTACGTAACATCTGTTTTGCGCGTAGCTTTAACTCCTCCAGCAGGGATTCTTTTAACAATTACCAAAGAGTTTTTAGGAATCAGGGCATCTTCTGTGTATTCTGAAACCAACAGAAATACAGAAAAAGACATTCAAAGGGACATGTATTAATACATAATTAACTACACGGCACTTCAGAGAAGGCCTTTACAGATACAGAAGCCAAGTTTTAGATGTAACATCGTGCTTTCGCTGTCTGAACACACTAACAGTACCTTTCAAGACATTTTCAGGTTTGAGAACCAAACACCAGCAGCTAAATCTTTTTCCTTTTTTAAAAACAGTTTGAACGCCAACAGCAAAATGGTCTCGGAGGTCACTACAGGACAGCTGCTAATACAGGGGGTGCTTTCCTGAACTAACTGAAGGTGCTTTTGCTTCTCTTCGGCTACAAAACCCATAGATCTCTGGAGAAAAACAAACCACCACAGTCTCACCTGCATAAACCAGGTTCTAAAGTCTGACTAGCTTGCTCTGAAACAAGCCAGGCATTAGTGAAGGCATGAAAACTCAGATCCACTGCTTTCGCCACTGTTAACTGAGTCACTTCTGCTGCTGGTGCTCCAGAGTGAAAGAATGCAGAAGAGAGCCTGCCACCTTTGTCTATTTCTTGGAGCTTAATCCGTCCAAAGCCACACTTCTCATCTGCTCAGTGCTTTACATTTGCTTGATCAAGTCCGACACTAAGACTAGATCCAGCCACACCTAGGCTCCACCAGGAGTTTAGAAAGCCAGGGGGTCCACTCTGAACTTTGTGTCTCAGTGGGAAGGTCTCCTTTTTTTTTCATCTTTGGTTTCTATGCAAATCATTTTAGCTTGATTCTACCTTGATTTTCTTTTTCAACATTCCATTGGACATAAACCATTGACCAAGCCTGAGACTAAGGCTAGACCTAGCTTCACCTAGGCTCCCCTCAGGGGTTTAGAAAGCTGGGGGCTCTGTTCTGGACATTGTGACTCAGTGTGCACATCTGACAAACTGGTGTAGCTGGCAGGACGCTAAATCAGATTTCATGGCACCACCCCACTTAATCCCCGGCACCGCTTACCCTCTTGGTGCTCCTGCCACCTGGCGGGATGGGCCCCAGGCTCACTCATGCTATGTGGGGATGAGCCATAAAAGGCAGAATGCGGCTGCCGCTGGCTGCGGCCGTCATGGGGTGGTCTGCAACGTCGCCAGCCAGGACATCCCCAAAGCCCTGCACATGCTGCGCACACGTACCTTCTTTGGTCTGGGCATTGCTGATCTGCAGATCACAGTTGGCTGCCTTCAGCTTCTCCTTGCGCATGATCTTGCACTTGAGGTCGCAAAGGGAGATGTTGAGGCCACCGAAGGTGACCGTGTCATAGTTCAGCTTGGAGAAGAACTTGTAGTGGATGCAAGACATGGTCGGGGCCAGGCAGTGCCTGCTCCACTACTGTGTCTAGCTCGGCAAATGACAGAGAGAGGCCTTGCAGCCTCTACGAAGGTGAGGGCTCGCGGCAAAGCCCACCGAGGAGGCTGGGGTGAGCAGCACGGGCCGAGTTTGTGCTGGCCAATGGCGTTTGGAGGTTGCAGCACTCTGCCACAGCCAGGCCCTGACACATCAGGCAGCCTCGGCTGACAGAGCCTCAGGCCTCCATCGTGGCGTAGCGAGGCCCTGGCTTTGCCACCTTAACAGCTCCAGGCTACGGCCCTCAGCAAGTGAGCAAGTGAGCCGTGCCGTTATGTCGGCACCTGCCCCAGTCCTCCTCAAAGCCCAGGGGAGGAGAGTTCCCCAGAGCCCTAGCTTGGCCTCAGTGTCCTCTCCCGCGTGCAGCACGCTGAGGCCTGACCAGCCTCTACGGCGACTCAAGCACCTCTGCCCCAGCCTTCGCCAGGTGCGACAACACAGCGCACCCAGGCAACCCAGCGCATTGTGACAAAAGGCTCGTGTCACGTGCAGCTCCAAGCACCCCCAAGGGGAGGGGGACCTGTCACACCTGGGCCTGTCACCGCCCTGAGCTGCCCGTGTCCCTGCTGTCACCCCAGCCTGACCTCACACAGTGACCATCCTGTCAACCCCAGGCTGTCACTACAGTGAAACACCCTGCGGCGGACGCAGCCCCTCTGCGGTGCTCAGCTGCCCGTGCCACAGAGCCAGCAAAGGGAGGGGACATAACGAGGTGTTTTGAGTGCAGCTTCAAGAATCACAGACTTCAGCCAAAGCAGCCAATGACCATTTATGTTTATTGCCATCAACCAACGGACTTCCCCAGTGTCACACATCCATAGTTGCTTGAACTCTGGAGAAAAGGACTAAAAAGTAACAAACCTACCACCAGCACTGGGAGAGGCCGGGCACTCACCACAGCTCCCGCTCTCCGTCCTGCCAGGGAAACTCTTCAGCCCAGGCCCTTCTTTCTCTGCCTCTCTGCGCTCTCCCCTTTCCTCCTGGGCAGGCCCAGGGCCAGCTGCAGGGCGCAGGCCGGGCTGGGGCAGCTCGGGGGGCTCTGGCAGTCGCGGTGCCCGGTGCCCGTGCCCACAGCGGGGCTGTCTCCATCTCCCCAGGGGCTCGCTCGCCTCAGCGCTGGCCCCGGCCCTCCCCCGAGCTGGGCCGCAGCCCCAGCAGAAGCTGCAACACCCAACACCAGCATGGCCGCCGGCAGCCGCTGCCCTAGCACTACAGCTCCCAGCATGCCCCGGGGCGCTCCTCCTGCTGCCAGGCCCTGCTGGGCCACCGTCCCCTGGGCATAGGCCAGAGGGGGCGGGAAGAGCGCGTGGGAAAGGTCGGGGGCAGTGAGCCCGGGGAGGGGAAGGGCCGGAGCGAGCCGGAGAGGCTGCGGAGCAGCAGCGGTGTGGGGCGCGCTGAGGAGGCGGAGGGGGAGAGAGCAGCGGTGGCAGGGTCCAAGAGCCAAAAGGGCGGCGAGCAGGAGGGAGCCCAGAGGGAAGCACGGCCTGGCGAGGGGGGAATGCAGGGGGAACGGGGTGTTAGCGTCGGAACAAACACGTAACCACCGGCATGGTTATATGAGGTGCTTTATTGCAGCGCTGGGAAACCAGGGCTACGCACCCAAATCTGGTTCCAACCTCCTCACATTGATACAGGGTTAACAAATGTACAAGGGAACAATACAGGCACGCTGGCGGAGCGCAGACTCCCCTGTCGTCCAGCGCTGTTTTTGCTCATATTCTACTTGCTATAATTAATAAAATTTTAATTGGATTATGATCCGTTGTGGTCTCAATTTATAACAGTTAGAAGAACCCCTTGCTTAAACAAAAGTATTGTCTGTTGTAAACACCTATCATGCTTACTAAGCAGAACAAGGCACAGACTACTGATAAGGGGAGGAGACAGAGGCCTGGTTCTACTGATAAGCAACTATTGACAAGGAAATGCGAATGTTTGGGTCTATTGATAAGGGGGAGAAGCTGATGATTTATGGATTTGTATCAGATCTCCAAACATATCCCTTGCCTAGCACTGCCCTTTCTTCCTTCGACTTCCTGCAAACCCTGGGCCAAGGGGGTCTTCTCCTGACAGCTCTCATGGTGTGGAGCCCTGCAGGCTGGGATCGCATCCCAGGCACCATGGCTCTGATCTCTCCAGCCAGAAGCAGATCTCACCACATGTGTCTTGACTAGAACTGTAGTGTTGCCCTGCACCTCTCTCTGCACGCAAGGCTGCAGAGCTTTCTATTCAGTTCCTCAGCTCTGGGGAGCAGATCCAATGCACAACGGTGGGATCCAGGAAAGCCTCTGAGGCACAGAGGCTCCCAAGATTGATGTCCAGCAAAAGCCTCCTCCAGGATCACAAGCAGCAGCGCCGGCCAGCCAGGCTGTTACCGGCAGTGCTTCCATCTGATCAGTAAAGACCTCTATGCAAAGCACTGTGTCTGACACTGTGGGTCTTTCCTTGGTGGCTGTGACATACGCACTCAGCGGTGGGTGAGCTTTGGTGGGGCAGGGCAAGGCCACTGCAGGACAGAGGAGTTTCAGTCCTACTGAAGGGCAGCCCTGTCCCAAGACTTTGCTATAGCAGCTCGGCTGCAGCCCTGCTCTTGGTGGTCCCTGCCCCTTCTGGTCTCTGGCAGTGTGCCCTGCCATGGCTGCACAGCTCTGCTGTGGAGGGTGGAGAGGAGAGGAGGGAAGAGGAGAAGGAAGCACAGTGCTGGGCACCCAGGGCAACACAGCTGCCAGGGCAGCACCCGCAGGCTTGTCGTGCCAGGGCCCTGTACCTGGAGGCCAGCTGTGTCAGAGGTGCCCCGAGCAGGGACAATGAAACCCTAGGCAGGAAGCGTGCCTGGGCAGAGGGAAGCTATGGGAGACAGCTTTTCGGTTGGGTAGCTTGGCTCTGCCAAAGCTCTGCTCAGGTTCCTGAGCTTTTTGTTCAACACTTGCTGGTTAGAACGGCAGGGGGGAGCTGAAGGGCCATAGGGACACTTCTGAAAGTCCTCTCCAGACATGGGAGGGGACATAATGCCTGCCCCTGGGGGCCTGAGAGCGGGCTGTGCAGGAGGAGGGAAGGAAGCCTGAAATTGCTGGCTCTTGGGCACCCACAGCCTGCCCAGGCTCTGTGAGCTGCTGGCAGTGATGCTTCCCGAGCCCAGGCAGGTTGAACACATGACAAAGGTGCAGTCTGTTAATCCTCTGTGCGCCATTTGTTCCCGAAAAGCCCTGATCTTGTGGGTCTCTGACTTGGGCTACATAGAAGATACTCTAACGGCACGGCTTCCTTGAGGACAGTGTCCAGACAGAGCTCTCCCCTCCCTTCTGCAAAATGCAGAGAAACAGCATCACACCACTGCTGCAAGTCCTTGGGACAGGCAGAACTGATTAAATCAACTCCAGGTGGGGAAAGTCACAGAGGGAGGAAAAACCTTCCTGGGGCAGGATTGCAACTGCACAAGTCACAGCTTCCTCTCCCCTGTGAGAGGAGCAGCTACATTTCATTTTCTTTCTTTTCTCCTCTCTTAAAGGACACAGAAGTCCTTCCAGCTGCTATGTCTCGAACTGAGGCACCAACAGAGGCACCTTCCAAGGAAAGGCCCTGTGCTGAAGCACCCTCAGGAAGGATGAAGTGTGTGTGAAAGGGGGGCTCAGAGCATAAATGCAGCCACTGAAGGTGTCGAGGAAGCACCAGCCATGCCATACATCCCACTGGGATGCAGGGGATAATGTGGATTTGCACAGAGCCACAGCAGTCCTGGCTCTGCAGAGTCCAGCTGGTGCCACGGATGCAGACATCCTGGACATTCCTGACCAGCACAGGATTCTGAGGAAGGCAGGGGTTATGGCTAGGGGATACAAAGAGCAATGGTCCGTACAGACAAGGCTTTTCTGCTGGGAGGCGATGGAGGCACAGGGCACTTGCCCTGTTTTCCAGCTCTGCTCCCACTGCAGATGGCTACGAGGAATAGGATTCCCAGTGTCAGGCAATATTTCCAGGGGCAGCTATAAAGCCTGTGTGTTGAGATTGCCTTTCCTTCCATGGCTCTGTCTATAATTAAGCTGGGAATGGGGTTTCCTAAATGCAGTGCCTCAACTAGGCAATTTCTGGAGTGATTGCCGGCTGGATTTGAGCAAGAATTCCATGACATTTCCCCACTCCCTGGCATCCTTCCCCCAGCCAGCAGCAGCACACTTAGGAGGCTCTGTTGATGAATCCAGACCTCCACTGGGCAATTATTAATTTTGTTAAAGCTGTATTCCAATCCCTTTCAAAGGCAGGACAATACATGAATATCCATTGAAGGGGGAACACCGTGACACCCACTCTGACACTCCAATGGGTTTTTCCCCGATACAAAATACCTCCTGGAAAAAATCCTGCCTTTGTGGCGTGTCATTCCTGGGGTTTTTACTGGAGCTTGGGAGACAGTGAAAGCAAGTAACACAACCGGAGGCTCCAAGGCAGTGCTGAGCAAGCTGCAAGGCCTGCACATAGCTGGGGCTGGGCTGATGTTTGAGGTGGTTACTTCAGCCCTCTCACTATGGGCAAAATTTCACTCCACATTTCCCTCCACAAACCAAAACTGGAAAAATGTCTGGTTTCAACTAGGCAGAATGTGCAATTCCAGCTCTCCAGAGAGAGGCACCGTTCACCACGGGAAGGGTAGGGGCTGAACCAGCAGCACTGGGGTTTTGCCTCTTTCCTTCACACCTACTTCACCTTTTCTTTCTCCTACCAAGCAGGACTCACGCAATATCACAGTGCCAGATACGGGTCCCCTCCAACCAATTCACCAAAGCTGGGT
Organism: Lathamus discolor; assembly: GCF_037157495.1. Lineage (NCBI taxonomy): Eukaryota > Metazoa > Chordata > Aves > Psittaciformes > Psittacidae > Lathamus > Lathamus discolor. The sequence goes on from NW_027069189.1 coordinate 39,487, forward strand.
TTTTACAGTGCAATTTCTTTTTAAGGCTGATTCCCAGGTCTGGAGGGTGGGAAATGGGGAAAACTGGGGGTTTGTAACTGCACCCAGTCCTTCCCATAGTTTCCTTGGAGACTGGCTGCCTGTGCCATGAATCAGCTCTCAAATTCCATCAGCTCAGCTTGGTTATCAGATGAGTCATTGCTCCTCCTAGAGCTTTTGTTCTGAAAGTAAGCTTCTTGACACCTAGTAAGCACGGCAGAGCTGGTGAAAACACCAAGCAGTGCATCACACCCACTTACAGGTTGGTCTCACTGAACTAACCCAGCCCTGGCAGTGGGATCTACAAGCTCTCTTTCATTTCTCACATCACAAGATGAGGAATGGGTAAGCAGGAAGAACCATGTGAGTTAAGTGATTTCCAGCAAGGCACTTCTGTAAAGCAGTTCTAATATAGTACAATTGTGATCATGAAATTCGCTTCCGTGACCAAAGCGTTTGGTGGTTGTGCGTAAGAAGCAGCTACTTGGCCATAGACAGAGCAGAATCCAAAGAGCTCCAGAGGTACCATGCTTTTAGTATTACTGTAAGGATGACCCAGAGCAGAGTTTCTGTCTCACCACTGTCCTTTCCAGCATGTTTTTTGCAGTCCTGCACTGAAATTGCCACTGCTCCAAACAGAAGCAAAGTGGAGGAACACCAGTGAAATAATAAGGAGCAATAATAATAATAATGATAATAACTGTTGTTCGACCACACAGCTGTGTTTGAACAGGAGAAGCCAGTACCCACAAGCAGAGGGTGCGGGAAAGCGGCACCCTGTGCCCTGGCCCAGGAACCAAACACGGGGAAGGCAGCTGTGAACACAGACTGTTTATTTGAAGTGGGGACATAAAAAGGGGATGGGGGGTGCGGTGAGGGGTGGGAATTACATATTGACAGTTAAAAAACAGTAAAATGATAGCAAAACTATGGTAAAAATGTTAGTCTAATTGTTACAACAACAAGGGTAGAACAAAAGTATAACAAAAAAACCCTACGATAAAACAACAAAACAACTACCATTTAAAAACAAAATCACTACAGTTTAACAACAAAACAACTACAGTTTAACAACAAAAGAACATTAGAACAGGTGAAGAACAAACATAGAACAATAAAATCTTCAACGCATCTTCACAGCCGTGGACGTTTTGCTGCTGATGGCCCAAAACGCCACTTGGCGTCGGAGCGGTCCTCCTCCTTGGGGAAGAACAAAAAACAAACAGGACAGGTTTACTCACATCCATGTACATCACAGTTTAGAAGCAAGGAGCTGCTGTAACAGCTCAGCTATAAAACCAAAGTGTTATTCCATTAAAGAACATTTAAATATGTGGGGGATTGGCTTGTCGAAAAAGGTCACGTTCCCATCAACGAGCTGAAACAAGACATCTGTGTAGAACATGGTGCAGACTTCTCACACCAGATAATGAGGAACTGAAGGACACCGGCAAACAGCAACATACTATGACCAATCACAGCCAAGGACACTAAGCGATAAGTGCATGAGAAAGAGGATGGTGGAGGGGTGCACGGTGTAGCTGCAAAAATGTAGAGCTTACGCAATGCCTTATTTGTGCCAGAACCAATCAAGTGCCTAGTATTTGCATATTTACTGTTATATTAACTGAAGGTAGAAGCCCAGTAAACGAAGCTTGCTGTTAACTCATATTGAGTCGTCCAAGTCTTCCTTTCACGACAAATGGTGACCCCGACGTGATACTTGTCTTCGCTTGGATGGTAACAACACCACGGCCGTGAAAACTGGCACTTGGCTCCGATTTTGCCCCAGAGGGTCAAAGCAGCGCATTGCGCAAAAGGATGACCGTATAGACGGGATCTGGGCGCCGCCGGACTTGCAGTGGCTGTATCGACAGCGTTGCACCAAGGAGGAGGAGCAGCCGAAGCCTCGTAGGGCAACAGAGCGCGAGCACCTTAAAAGGGGGTATGGAGAGGCAAGCTGCCCTAAATTTATTAAATTGCTTTTTAGAAAAGTGCGGTGTTAAGGAGAAGGACTTAATCCAGGGGGTTGGCGAAGCCTTTGAACTTGGGACTTGGGAAAAAATTGTGGAGGATTGGCTTGTCGAAAAAGGTCAAAAGGTCACGTTCCCATCAACGAGCTGAAACAAGACATCTGCGTAGAACATGGTGCAAACCTCTCACGCCAGATAATGAGGAACTGAAGGACACCGGCAAACAGCAACATACTATGACCAATCACAGCCAAGGCCACTAAGTGATAAGTGCATGAGAAGGAGGATGGTGGGGGGGTGCACGGTGTAGCTGCAAAAATGTAGAAGCTATAAACCAATGATCTTGTAACATGTAAAAGCTATAAGCCAATGATCTCTCTGTAACCAAACTATAAACATGCAAGCAAGGTATATAAGTATCCATCTGCTTAGCAATAAATGAGACTTGTTGGTCATCATCTGATGAGCTCGTCTCCCGGCGATTCCCACAAATGGTGACCCCGACGCGATCCCTCGAACACCACGGTGGGACGACGTAAGTTGTGCTCGGGTCCTGATCGCAGCCACAGGACGGTCAAAGCGCCAAGATCTCAAGATTTTAAGCGCCGGACCCTGGGTGACCGTATAGACGAGCCCGGCCGATACGCGCCGCCGAAACCTGAAGGGGCTGCAACAAGCGCGCTAAGGTATGGAAAGGCAAGCGGCGTATGATTTATTTACTGCCTTCTTACAAAAGCGGCAGGTTAAAGGGATCGACCTGCAGAAAGAGCTGCAGGGACTGTTAGCTTATGGACAGTCTAAGGGATGTTTTGTTAACCCTCACACTGTGCATGAATTAGCAGAATGGCGAAAATTTGGAGATAAGATTTGGCAAGCTATATATAATGCCCTGTTAAAACAAAAGGCTGGGAAGACAGCAGGGATCAGGAAAGCTCCGAAGAACGCAGCCACGGAGGGCAGTGACACTGTGAAACATTTGTTGGTCATTTGGAGAACTATTTTAAAGATGTTAAAGTCAAAAAGTGAGATCGTGGAACCCAGTGTCCCTCCCCCACCCTTGAGCCTCTGCCAGTTGCCACCGCGGCTGCAAAGTCTGAAGACAGAGATGAAGACACTCTTTTTGACCCGGACCCTATTGACCCCAAGAAAGAGCCTGTGCGTGCTCATCAGGCTGCTGTTGCTGCTCCTGAAGTTCTGACGCCTGTTAATTCTGATGCTGACCTGGATGATCCTTTTGACATGGAGCCGGAAAAGAAGCCTAATTTATATCCCCCAGATCCTCATGATAAATGGACAGCTGTAAAGGGAGAAGCGAGATGGGTGTGGGATGCAGATGTATTGTGTGCTTTCCCTGTGATGTATGTGCTGGATCAAGACCCACGGTGGGAAGGTCTCTCGTATGCCCTTATCAGGGGTATTGGGAGGACTGTGGCGGACTGTGGTGGACCGTGGACTTGGGGTCCCATATACAACTCATTTGATGCAGTCTCTCTGTGATACTCATGTATTAGAAGTTAGCAAATATGTCTATGATTCTATTGATGCTTGGAAACCTTTATAGATATTGCTGGCCACTTCTTCTGACATAGACTGGCCACCTGTGTCAGAATGAGTGTGCATTTTGATCAGTATAAAAGCCCAAGCCTCATGCGATGTGAGGGAGGCAGAGCCTCTGCGGGGACGCTCGCTAGGGCTGAGCCTGCAACCTCACACTGCGATGATGCTTGTTGGAGCTGGTTTCCTGATAGTCTTCACAGAGTCCTTGTGCCACGTTCTGTACGTGTGACTGTGTAGTGCGAGTAATGATTGTCTGGATTTTGTGTTTCAAATATTGTAGTTGTGTGAAATGTGCTTGTGGGATCCCATATACATACGTATGTGTGTGTGTGTGATGAGAGCAGATGGTGTTCTATGTATTTTTTTTGTTATCGTGTTCATGTGAAAGTTTTGAACAGGTAGTGGTTTAACATTTCAGGCAAGAAAGGGTTAACGCAAAAGTGTGGTTGCTGACAGGTATTTATGGCTGCTGCTGAAGCAGGCAGGCAGCTGTAGCTGCTGCCGAGCAGGCTGCTGTTTGTAGCCGTGCAAAGCAGGGTGAACAACTTAAAAAAAAAAAAAAAAAAAAAAAAGAGAAGAAGAAAAAAGGTAAAGTTGCAGAGCACAGGTAGACAAATGCGAATCCAGGTGATAGATTGGAAATCTATTCAGAGAGAGGCTCTGTCAAACAATGATTTTGATTGTTGCAGGAAAAGATTCTCGCCTTCCCTGTTAAGTACCAGATTAACGCTCAAGGTCAGGCAGTAAATGCTGAAATGTCTCCCTTAAATTGGAAATTGCTATCTCAGTTAAGGCAAACTGTTATTTCTACAGGCATTCAGTTTGAACCCACTAGGCAGATGTTGTCATATATTTGGGGAACAGATTTGCTGTTATATTAAAAGTATTGTGAAATTAATCCTCACCCCTTCGCAGTTGTTGTTATGGAACATGTATTGGCAGAAAGCCTGTCAAGAGGCAGTTGCAGTTCAGCGAGGCCAGGGAGACCCCCTGATTGGGGTGCAGTTACAACACCTGATGGGAACTGGACAGTTCTCCTCTAAGGAGGCCCAAGTCCAGCTAGGTCCAGAATTGTTAAAAGAATCTATGAGACTAGCCTTGCTACTGGGGAGATCATCATCTGCGTTGAAAGGACTATTCCAGGTGTCATCGATGCTGATTATATGGGTGAAATTACGTTAAATTATTTATGCATCTTTGGTGATGAACAAACTCCAGCGGTTGTTAAGCACTTTGTACAAACAGAAGATAAAGCCTTCTTTTAAGGCGTACTATCGAGATCCTAATACAGGTTTGTGGCAGGGACCGGCAGAAGTAATATATCTGGGCCGTGGTTACGCCTGTGTTTCTGCTCCCGCAGGGCCCCTTGTGGGTACCATCCAAGTGGCTAAGACCGGCTGCTGCAGAAGCTCCAGTGACGGTGTCTCCGAGCGAGTGTATGGACCCTGACTCGCAGGCCCAGGAGGAGCGTCGCTTGCGCCGAGCGCTACAGCCACTAATAGAAGAACTTAACTCCTTAATCAACACAGAGCTTTCGTTGAGCACGGTCGCCCTCCTAGATCCGGTCCATGGCCACAGGCATATAGTGGTACAACTGAGATTGGTGATACAAGTGCTTCGATAACTCTGTAGCTTTGTCATCAGTGTGACCCTACAGTAGAATTATATTGTGGTGGTTGTCAGTCTATAAGGCATCTTCGCCAGAGTTAGCTGAAACAAAGACTTTTTGTATAGTCTGTCGAAATAACTTTTATGTAACCCGCTTATAGCGCTTCAGAAATATTTAGCTGATTTTAGAAGTTTCACTTCATAGAGCTGCATATACGCTTGCTTTACAAGCTGCTTTGCCGTTATAGGTCTCATAATTATAGGGGGTTTGTTACTTTGTTATGCTTTGCATTGTTGTTCTGCTTGTTTACAACAACTCCTGACTCAGTCCTTATCCCTTTATAAAGAAAAAGGGGGAATTGTGGAGGATTGGCTTGTCGAAAAAGGTCAAAAGGTCACGTTCCCATCAACGAGCTGAAACAAGACATCTGTGTAGAACATGGTGCAAACCTCTCACGCCAGATAATGAGGAACTGAAGGACACCGGCAAACAGCAACATACTATGACCAATCACAGCCAAGGCCACTAAGTGATAAGTGCATGAGAAGGAGGATGGCGGGGGGTGCATGGTGTAGCTGCAAAAATGTAGAAGCTATAAACCAATGATCTTGTAACATGTAAAAGCTATAAGCCAATGATCTCTCTGTAACCAAACTATAAACATGCAAGCAAGGTATATAAGTATCCATCTGCTTAGCAATAAATGAGACTTGTTGGTCATCATCTGATGAGCTCGTCTCCCGGCGATTCCCACAAAAAATCGCTAAGGAAAAAGTCTCTGTTTTATGGATGTTTTCAGCCCTTAAGGTGAAGGGAGCAACTGTAAGAAACTATGAATTAGGATATTGTTTATTAAGATTTATGTTAAGCTCAATGTAAAGGTTAGGAAATAAAAAGTATGAAATTGCTTACTCAAACAGTCACCGGACGCAGCTTGTAAAATAACCGCAATCACTTACATAGACTAACAGGCGCCAACTGCAATCGCTTATCGCTTATGCAAACATAGCGGATGTTGCCTAAAGATAGCTGTAAGATGTTCCAGGAAATGGCAGAGATAAGACGAACAAAGGACATAGGAGTAGAGGGGTCAACAATGGGATAAAAGAGGAAGATTTCTCACTTCGGCCTCAACGACCATCAGGGGGCAGAAAACGACCCCCTAACAACAGCTGAAGCATGCGCAAAGTACCTCCACTACTTCATGAACACGGAAGTAAAGATGTATAAAAAGGGACTGTTTGAACTGCTCAGCACGGCAGTTGGCGGAGCGCAGACTCCCCTGTCGTCCAGCGCTGTCTTTGATCATATTCTACTTGCTATAATTAATAAAATTTTAATTGGATTATGATCCGTTGTGGTCTCAATTTATAACAATTTCTGGTGCCGTGACTCGGATAAGGAACGGTGGGCTTTGGTCCTCCGGGGAGGCGCCCCGCGACATTTCGCGGCCCCGCGACCAACAGCTTACCTCATCCTTACTGACGAACCTAAATGCTAGAATATGAGCAAAGAAGGAACCGGTAAAATCCCATAAAAATTCTGTGCACGGGAGTCCGGACGAAGACGCAGGACGCGTAAGTATATTGCGAAACTTTCCGCAGAGCGAAATAGTTCGCGGCGGAGGTCTGCAGAGTGAAATTGTTCACGGCAGAGAATTGTTCGCGGGTTTACCGTTCGGGCGGGATTGGGTTTCCTGGAATATTACGAATGAGAGGTTCGATATACTGAACCAAGCGAGTACGGACCCTTAAGTACTGCGGTTCCCATCTCCCGCGAGGGACTGGGCCAGGAACAAGGGGGAGCAAGTGAGTGTGTGTTCGGAGATATTCCAGAAGATGGGGGCGAAGGGCAGCAAGCCTTCGACTCCCATGGGATGGGTACCCATTGTACCTAAGAATACCCCTCTGGCACATATCTTAGACAATTGGAAATGTCTCCCTGGAACCTTAGGGAAAGATAAGCAAAAAATGATAGAATATTGTACTAAGATATGGGGAGGGAAGAAGATTTTTAAAAATGTCTTCTGGCCAGTCTATGGGTCAGAAGAAGATTGGGTAAGACAGCAATTAAACCTCTGGGTTAATAATAAGAAACCTCTCAACCCGGAAGAGAGTCAGTATGCGGAAGTGTGGCTAAAAAGACCGGGAGCTAGACTTTACCCGCTGAATGAAATAAAAACTAAACAAAAGAAACAGAAGGAAGAGTTAGACGAAACCCTTCTAAACCCCCCTCCTTACATTACTCCTCCTGCTCCTACAGCCCCTCCGGAGGTCCCCAGAGCATCCACTCCCCCACCAGAGTCAGAGCAAGAGTATCCCCCTGCTCCTAGACGTGTAACTAGAAGTCAAAAAGGGGCAGTTCAGATGTACCCCCTAAGGGAAATACCCATGGGGGGGCCTCAACCTGTGATTGGATATATTTCCATACCCTTAAATTCGGCTGACCTACGAGACTTTAAAAGAACCGAGATGGGAAACTTAATTGAGGACCCACTCGGAGTGGCAGAAAGATTAGATCAATTTTTGGGACCGAATCTTTATACTTGGGATGAGATGCAATCTATCCTTGGTCAATTATTCACTACTGAGGAAAGAGATATGATTAGATGAGCAGGAATGAGACTGTGGGATGCTCAACATGTCCGGGGACCCCAAGCAGATATTAAATGGCCACTCCAAAAACCTAATTGGGATAATCAAGATCCAGTGCATAGAACCCATATGCAGGACCTGAGAACTATAGTAATTCAGGGAATTAGAGAAGCAGTACCCCGTGGCCAGAATATTAATAAAGCATTTAATGAAATGCAAAAGAAAGATGAAAGCCCTACTGAGTGGTTGGAACGACTGAGGAAAGCCCTTCAGTTGTACCCTGGGGTGAATCCAGACGACCCTTTAGGGCAAGCGCTCCTCAAAACTCAGTTTGTGGCAAAATCATGGGGAGATATCAGAAAGAAGACTGAAAAGTTAGAAGACTGGCAGAATAGAGGGTTGGATGAATTATTAAGGGAAGCTCAGAAAGTCTACGTAAGGTGGGAAGAAGAGAGCAGCAAGCGACAAGTAAAAATGATGATAGCAGCGGTCAGAGAGGATCGCAAAGGGCGAACTGGTAAATACAGATCTGATGGAATAAAACAAAGGAACGTAGTGGTAATGAAGGAACAGGGACGCTGTTTTTACTGTGGAAAAAAAGGACATATAAAGAAGAATTGCAGAGAAAGGATCAGGGATGAGGAAATATTGAAAACGGAATAGGAGAGTCAGGGGCTCTATATTTTAGGGGACCGGAGTCATCATGAGCCCTTGATAAAATTAAGAATAGGTCCCCATAAACAAGAGTTCACCTTCCTAGTAGACACTGGGGCTGAGAAATCAACTATTAAGCAAATACCTGAGGGATGTAAAGTTTCCTCTGAAAAGGTACAAGTAATTGGGGCAAAAGGGGAACCCTTTAAAGTAAGCAAAATTAAAAATGTGGTATTCGAAACCGAAAATAAATTTGGAATGGGTGAACTCTTGCTCGTCCCTGAAGCAGAATTTAATCTGTTAGGACGGGATTTAATTATTGAACTGCAATTAGAAATTAAAGTAAAAAATCGAGAGCTAACAGTGTCTGCTTTTCCTTTGACCGTGGATGATCAAAAACAAATTAATCCCGATGTCTGGTACTCTCCGGACACAATTAGCAGACTAGAAATTCCACCGATTAAAATCCAAATTTCTGAACCCCACATACCTGTGAGGGTAAGGCAATATCCCATATCCCTAGAAGGGCAGAGAGGATTAAAGCCAGAAATTGATCGATTGTTAGCACAAGGGATTTTAGAGCCTTGTATGTCACCCTTTAACACCCCCATTTTGCCTATAAAGAAACCAAATGGGAAATATCGGCTCGTACATGATTTAAGGGAAATAAATAAAAGAACCATCACCCGGTTCCCTGTAGTAGCAAATCCGTACACACTGCTAAGCAAACTAGGACCCCATAACTCCTGGTATAGTGTGGTTGATTTAAAGGATGCCTTTTGGGCCTGTCCACTGGCAGAAGAATGCCGTGATTATTTTGCCTTTGAATGGGAAGACATAGAGACAGGTCGTAGACAGCAATTGAGATGGACCGTGCTTCTCCAGGGGTTCACTGAGTCCCCTAATCTGTTTGGACAGGCCCTGGAAGAGCTCTTAAAAGAATACCAGGTACAAACGGGAAATGTGCTGTTACAGTATGTAGATGATCTGCTCATAGCAGGGAATAATCAGGAGGATGTAAGAAAGGAAAGCATTCGACTTCTAAACTTTCTTGCACAAAAGGGATTGCGGGTATCACAAGAAAAATTACAATTTGTGGAAGAAAAAGTGAAATATTTGGGACATTATTTGTTTAATGGCCAAAAGATATTGGATCCAGAGCGCATTAAAGGAATTCTGGAACTACCTATGCCTGTTACTAAGAGGCAAATTCGGCAGGCATTAGGGTTATTTGGGTATTGTAGGCAATGGATAGAGAACTATAGTTTTAAAGTTAAACTCTTATATGAACAATTGTCCAAGGACAAAATACCCAAGTGGACCCCTCAGGATCAAGAGCAGTTTGCTAGTCTCAAAAGGGAGTTAAGTCAAGCACCAGTTTTAAGCCTACCGGATTTAAAGCGGCCATTCCATTTATATGTTAACATACATGAAGGAACGGCATTTGGGGTATTAACACAAGAATGGGCCGGACAAAAGAAACCGGTGGCATACTTATCAAAACTATTGGACCCTGTGAGTAGAGGTTGGCTGAGTTGTTTACAAATCATTGTTGTTGCTGCCTTACTACTTGAGGAAACGAATCGCATTACCTTTAATGGAGAAGTTGTCTTATATGCACCTCATAACATCAGGGGAGTGTTACAACAAAAAGCAGAAAAATGGCTTACAGATAGCCGATTACTAAAGTATGAGGGAATACTTATAGAATCCCCTAAACTATCTTTGAAAACTATTGGAGCAGTTAACCCTGCTGAATTTTTGTACCCAGGAGAAGGTAGTGAACTATTGCACAATTGTTTTCAAACAATTGAACAACAGATGTGCATTAGGCCAGATTTAGAAGAAACAGAACTACAATGTGGAGAAGTATTATTTATAGATGGGTCATCACGAACAGTGGAAGGTAAACGATTGTCCGGATATGCCATTATTAAGTTAGAAAAGGGAGAATTTAAGACAATAGAATCAGGCCCCCTAAGTGCCAGCTGGTCGGCTCAAGCCTGTGAGCTATATGCATTGTGGAAAGCATTAGTATTACTGAAAGAAAAGAATGGAACTATATATACAGACCCACGCTATGCGTTCGGAGTAGTACACACTTTTGGAAAAATATGGGAGGAAAGAGGATTTGTTAACTCACAAGGGAAAGAACTGATACACCCGGAATTAATTCGGCGAGTTCTGGGGGCATTAAAAATGCCGAACAAAATAGCAGTTGTACATATAAAGGGACACCAGCGAGGTATAAGTTATCAAGTTAGGGGAAATAATGCAGCCGATACAGAAGCAAAACGAGTGGCAGGCAATTATAGTATGATTTTGACTATGCAACAAGTACCTATTAGTAAAAATTTGAGTTTTGAGTCTGTAGAAAAGGAAAAACTAGAACAAATGGGAGCTAAAGAACAAGATGGGAAATACATATTGTCAGATGGAAGGGAAGTCTTGCCGAAGGGCATAGCACTTGAAATATTTTCCAAAATACACAGTAAAACACACTGGGGAACCCAGGCGTTAGTTGATCATTTTAATCAACAGTTTGCCTGTATAGGCGTATATAATATAGCAAAGACAGTCACGGCAGCCTGCGAGACCTGTCAAAAGGTTAATCGAAGCAATAGGAGACAAAAACTTCTTGGAGGACGTTCCCCAGCATATAGACCTTTCTCACACATACAAGTGGATTTTACTGAACTACCTAGGGTAGGGCGTTATAAATATTTATTAGTAATAGTGGATCATTTAACACATTATGTTGAGGCTTTTCCTACCTCCAGGGCAACTGCTAACCAAGTTACTAAAGTGTTACTTGAACACATTATACCTCGATATGGAGTACCTGAAGTAATTGACTCGGACAGAGGGACACATTTTGTGTCAAAAATTGTTAGGGATCTAACAGAAAGCTTGGGTATTAAGTGGGAATACCATACACCATGGCATCCACAAAGTTCAGGAAAAGTTGAAAGAATGAATGGAGAAATTAAAATTACTTTGACTAAACTAATGATAGAAACCAAATTATCATGGATTAAATGCCTACCCATGGCACTATTAATTCTCAGAACCAGACCCCGAGCAGATGTAGGAATATCAGCGTTTGAAATGGTGTATGGAATGTCTTATAGGATTGAAAGTCCACAAACAAATATTTTAATTCGGGACCGTGTGATTAATGAATATGCTTCACAATTAGCAGAATATCGTAACAAGCTCTGGGAACATGGACTGATTGTGCAACGACCCCCGTTGGACTTAAAAATTCACAATGTTAAACCCGGAGATTGGATACTGATTAAAGTGTGGAAGGAAGAAACCCTAAAACCCAATTGGGAGGGACCTTATCTTGTTTTGCTTACAACAGAAACAGCTGTCCGGACTGCTGAGCGCGGATGGACTCATGCCAGTCGCATTAAAGGCCCAGTGACGAGACCCCGCTGGAAAGTAATCAGTGCTCCAGGTGACACCAAGATAATCTTGAAAAGATAACGTAATGATAGAAACTTTATTTGATTATTTTGCCACATTGCCTTTTGGTATAAAGTGTGTATTGCTGTTTATATTGGCTATATTTGGTTCTCTTTTTATCTATTGTATATGGAAGCATACAAACTGTGCTAAAGGAAATTGCTAAGTTCATGCAAGCACACAATATTGAATATAGAAAATATACTGATGTAAATAATGTATGTACTCTAAATATACGAATTAGGTGTAATAATTTGAATTGCAATTGTTATCCATTTGCTTGTTTTAAGTGTAAGGTATGTCAGGATAAATGGTAGACACACTGTAAATATGGATACCCTCCAATAGGAGTTTGTACACAGTGTTAGAAAATCCAGAGAACTCTCATTGAGTGGAAACTAAAACAATTAGAGTCTAAACAAGAAATTATTCAAGAATCCCATGAGTGGTGGGAAATTTTCACCAAAGGAATAAACCCTCAATATTATTGTTACCATCCCAACCAACCAGTCCCATTTGTGGCTGACATCTTAGCCATAAAGTGTAGAAGGGAAGTACTAACTGTGTCTTGCTTTGCCCCATTGATTAGAGCTGCAAAGTGGGAGGCCTATGTAAACAGGCAGAAAGCCCAAAGCAGCTATTCTCCTGAAGAATTCCCTTGCTGCCAAGAAGATGGTACACCCCGTGGCTCGAAGCAACCGAGTCGACGGGCGAGGCAGAGGAGGAATAAACTGTGGAGAAAAGAACCAGAACAATGGGATGCAAAAACAGCAATGGCCAAACTTCCCCAGGACTGGTGAAAATATACTTAAATTGGAAAAACTGACAGACACCCTTTTTCCTGGTATACCGTTAGTTTTGTTATTGATAATAACGCAAGCAAATGAAAACCCTCATGAACCTATGAACTGGACAATAACAAACATAAAATATCCAAATAATCCAAAATTAGTAGCAACAAAGAAATGGAAAGGATTCCACCCTTTTTGGCACATCCTAAGCACACTGTTTATTCTACTTATAATATGCCTACCACAAACATGGGCTAAGGGAATGAACTACCAACCCCACCAACCTTTTAAGTGGACCCTACTCCGATTTGAAGATCAACAGGTTATCACAACCCAAATAACACCGGGTGAACCAAGCTTTAATGTTACTCTATGTCAGCTTGTCCCGAGACCCCGATGCTGGGAATACCTGGGATTCTATATGTGCCCTAGTTCGAATCCTGGAAAGGGATATTGTAACTTCCCTAATCAATATTACTGCAGTTAATTGGGGCTGTGAGACCATAGCCCCTGGTTGGATACCGGGCAGTGGTATAGACAAATACCTAAAGGTTCAGTGGGGTCCATATGGGTGCAGACCACCACAAGGGTGGAAAGGACGTGGAAACTGTAAATACCTCTTCTTAAATGTCACCAACCCCGGAGACGAAGGATGGAAAAGTGTGGGGAGTGAGGTATACGGAACCAGGGACAGATAAGGGCGGTTTAATTCTCATAAAAAAGGAAGTAGTCCCAAACGATCCCTTACCAGTAGGACCAAATCTGGTCCTGAATCCACCCATTTTTTCTGAAGAAAAGGTTGCTCTACCAAATCTGGTCCTGAATCCACCCACTTTCTCTGAAGAAAAGGTTGCCCCCGCAAGTATAGCACCCACTTCTCCTGACTCCCTTTCGGAAACGACTAATAACATTGTATCCAGGGATCTAGAATTACCAGAATCCAAAGATCCTTTATGGAGTATAATGCAAGCCTCTTATCGTGCCCTTAATGAAAGCCAGCCAGATTTTACTAAAGAGTGCTGGTTGTGTTACGATGTTAGACCACCATATTATGAGGCAATTGGAAAAGTAGGAAAAATTCAATGGTCTAGTGGTTTGAATCCCCAAGAATGCCCATGGAATGAACAGAAAAATCATACGCAAGGAATTACTATTCAAATAGTAACAGGTCAAGGAAAATGTATAGGTACAGTGCCCCAAAATTATCAGTATTTATGCAATTTAAATGCATCAATTACTACAAAAACTGTAGAGAGACACAAAAATAGAAATGACAAATGGGCCATCCCGACACCAGGAACTAAATGGGTTTGTTCAGACATCGGAGTAACGCCTTGCCTATCCCTGAACGTGTTTGATCAATCTCAGTTTTGCATACAGGTAATTATTGTTCCCCGCCTGATCTATCACACCTCTGAGGAGGTGTTACATCACTTTGAAGGAAACCTGAATATACAAAAACGAGAGCCAATTACAGTAGTAACCCTAGCTACACTGCTGATAGCGGGCGGAGTTGGAGCAGGTACAGGCATAGCCTCCATAGTAAAAAGTCAAGAATTACAAAATCTACAGGTGGCTGTAAATGAGGATTTAACAAAGATAGAACAATCTATTGAAAATTTAGCTGATTCCATAAAGTCTTTGTCAGAAGTAGTCCTGCAAAATAGAAGAGGACTGGATTTATTGTTCTTAAAAGATGGAAGATTGTGTGTAGCTCTTAACGAAGAATGTTGCTCTTTTGCTGACCATACAGGAGTAGTTAAGGACACCATGGCCGAACTTCGAAAAAGGTTAGAGCAACGAAAGAAAAATTACGAGGCAAATAGGTCATGGTATGAAAACTGGTCTAATGTTTCACCTTGGTTAACCACTTTGTTGTCTGCTTTAGCAGGACCGCTTATTATATTGATTTTGGGACTTATATTTGGGCCTTGTATATTACGCTATATTTTACACTTTATTAGAGAACGGTTTGACATAGCTAAACTGCTTATTTTAACTACGGGATCTGGGGTAAAATATAAGAGTGTATCTATTGATGAGGATGAAGATTGTTGTGAATGTATCATGCCACGTAAAAAATATACCTGTGATTGTAAGGAATTACCTTGTGAGTGTTATGATAAGTGTTGGGAGTGTGGAAAAAGGTTAGCATACACTTCTGAAAATGAAAGTAGCGTTTGATAAACAATAATAGCATAAAAAAAAAGAAAAAGGGGGGATTGTAAGAAACTATGAATTAGGATATTGTTTATTAAGATTTATGTTAAGCTCAATGTAAAGGTTAGGAAATAAAAAGTATGAAATTGCTTACTCAAACAGTCACCGGACGCAGCTTGTAAAATAACCGCAATCACTTACATAGACTAACAGGCGCCAACTGCAATCGCTTACCGCTTATGCAAACATAGCGGATGTTGCCTAAAGATAGCTGTAAGATGTTCCAGGAAATGGCAGAGATAAGACGAACAAAGGACATAGGAGTAGAGGGGTCAACAATGGGATAAAAGAGGAAGATTTCTCACTTCGGCCTCAACGACCATCAGGGGGCAGAAAACGACCCCCTAACAACAGCTGAAGCATGCGCAAAGTACCTCCACTACTTCATGAACACGGAAGTAAAGATGTATAAAAAGGGACTGTTTGAACTGCTCAGCACGGCAGTTGGCGGAGCGCAGACTCCCCTGTCGTCCAGCGCTGTCTTTGATCATATTCTACTTGCTATAATTAATAAAATTTTAATTGGATTATGATCCGTTGTGGTCTCAATTTATAACACAACCTTTAAAGAGACAGACTTAAATTTAATGTTGAAATGGTCGAAGACGCATTATCCAGAGGCTGATGAGTCTACCGCATCTGAGGTCTCTTTGTGGAGTGGTGCACGAGTTAAGTTGTGGGATGCAGCCACAAATGATGGTGACACTGTGAAACATTTGTTAGTCATTTGGAGAACTATTTTAGAGACGTTAAAGTCAAAAAGTGAGATCGTGGAACCCACTGTTCCCCCCCCCACCCCTGGCCACCCCTGAACCTCTGCCAGTTGCCGCCGCATCTGCAAAGACTGAGGACAGAGATGAAGACAGTCTTTTTGACCCGGACCCTATTAACCCCAAGAAGGAGCCTGTGCATGCTCATCAGGCTGCTGTTGCTGCTCCTGAAGTTCTGACGCCTGTTAATTCTGATGCTGACCTGGATGATCCTTTTGACATGGAGCCGGAAAAGAAGCCTGATTTATATCCCCCAGATCCTCATGATAAATGGGCAGCTGTAAAGGGAGAAGTGAAATGGGTGGGGGATGCAGATATATTGTGTGCTTTCCCTGTGATGTATGTGCTGGATCAAGACCCTCGGTGGGAATGCCCCTCGTATGGCCTTATCAGGGGTATCGGGCGGGCTGTGACGGACCGTGGACTTGGGGTCCCATATGCAACTCATTTGATACAGTCTCTCTGTGATACTCACATACTAGAAGTTGGCAAATATGTCTATGATTCTATTGATGCTTGGAAACCTTTATAGATATTGCTGGCCACTTCTTCTGACATAGTCTGGCCACCTGTGTCAGAATGAGTGTGCATTTTGGTCAGTATAAAAGCCCAAGCCTCATGTGATGTGGGGGAGGCAGAGCCTCTGCGGGGACGCTCGCTAGGGCTGAACCTGCCACCTCACACTGCGATGATGCTTGTTGGAGCTGGTTTCCTGATAGTCTTCACAGAGTCCTTGTGCCGCGTTCTGTACGTGGGACTGTGTAGTGCGAGTAATGATTGTCTGAATTTTGTGTTTCAAATATTATAGTTGTGTGAAGTGTGCTTGTGGGATCCCATACGCATACGTATGTGTGTGTGTGTGATGAGGGCAGATGGTGTTGTATGTTTGTTTTTTTTTGTTGTCGTGTTCATGTAAAAGTTTTTAACAGGTAGCGGTTTAACATTTCAGGCGAGAAAGGGTTAATGCAAAAGTGCGGTTGCTGACAGGTATTTATGGTTGCTGCTGAAGCAGGCAGGCAGCTGTAGCTGCTGCCGAGCAGGCTGCTGTTTGTAGCCGCGCAAAGCAGGGTGAACAATATAAAAAAAAAAAAAAAAAAAAAAGAGAGAAGAAGAAAAAAGGTAAAGTTGCAGAGCACAGGTAGACAAATGCGAATTCAGGTGATAGATTGGAATCTATTCAGAGAGAGGCTCTGTCAAACAATGATTTTGACTGTTTGCAGGCATTGCAGGAAAAGATTCTCGCCTTTCCTGTTAAGTACCAGATTAACGCTCAAGGTCAGGCAGTAAATGCTGAAATGTCTCCCTTAAATTGGAAATTGCTATCTCAGTTAAGGCAAACTGTTATTTCTACAGGCGTTCAGTCTGAACCCACTAGGCAAATGTTGTCATATATTTGGGGAACAGATTTGCTGTTATATTAAAAGTATTGTGAAATTAATCCTCACCCCTTCGCAGTCGTTGTTATGGAACATGTATTGGCAGAAAGCCTGTCAAGAGGCGACTGCAGTTCAGCAAGGCCAGGGAGATCCCCTGATTGGGGCACAATTATAACACCTGATGGGAACTGGACATTTCTCCACTAAGGAGGCTCAAGTCCAGCTAGGTCCAGAATTGTTAAAAGAATCTATGAGACTAGCCTTGCGAGCTCTATCACAGATTAAAGATACTATTGCAGCTCCTGCCTACATGAAAGTGACACAGAAAAAGGACAAGCCCTTCAGTACCTTTGTGGATAGGGTAGCTGATGCTATAAGGAAGTCAGGTGCTCCAGAATACATGCATGGTATTTTACTGCGTCAGTGTGCAATACAGAACTGTAATGATGCTGTAAGGCAGATACTTGTTCAGTTACCTGCAAATGCCACTGTAGAAGAGATGTTAGAATGTATGACACGGGTACCTATGGGGCATCAGGCAATGTTGGTTGAGGCAGTAAAAGCAGTGGGAGAGGCAATTCAAAAAAGTCATTCGCAAGTATTAGCGGCCTTGGCACCTTTGCAAGCCACCGGTATGGTCAAGGTTCCTCAATGTTTTAGATGTGGTCAAAATGGGCACATGAGAAAAGATTGCCACCACTCGGTGTGCTGCCCTAATTGTCAAATGGATAACCATTGTGCTACTACCTGTCGACGTAAACAGAACCTGTCGGGAAACAGGCAGCGGAACACCAAGACCCATCGCGCAATGATCCCAAGCATGGGTACTACAGCCCCTGCGCCTCAATGTGTGTACGCAGCAAATCAAACCCCATCGCCTGCAACCAGCCACCACCGGCAGCCTCGGAATGGACTTGGCAACCGCAGCAGATACTACCTTATATGATAAGACCGTGTCATTGCTCTCTACTGGAATGTATGGTCCTCTGACTTTAAATAATAAACCTATAGAAGTCTTGCTACTGGGGAGATCATCATCTGCGTTGAAAGGACTATTTATTGTTCCAGGTGTCATCGATGCTGATTATATGGGTGAAATTACGTTAAATTATTTATGCATCTTTGGTGATGAACAAACTCCAGCGGTTGTTAAGCACTTTGTACAAACAGAAGATAAAGCCTTCTTTTAAGGCGTACTATCGAGATCCTAATACAGGTTTGTGGCAGGGACCGGCAGAAGTAATATATCTGGGCCGTGGTTACGCCTGTGTTTCTGCTCCCGCAGGACCCTTGTGGGTACCATCCAAGTGACTAAGACTGGCTGCTGCAGAAGCTCCAGTGACGGCGTCTCCGAGCGAGTGTATGGACCCTGACTTGCAGGCCCAGGAGGAGCGTCGCTTGCGCCGAGCGCTACAGCCACTAATAGAAGAACTTAACTCCTTAATCAACACAGAGCTTTCGTTGAGCACGGTCGCCCTCCTAGATCCGGTCCATGGCCACAGGCATATAGTGGTACAACTGAGATTGGTGATACAACAAGTGCTTTGATAACTGTAGTTTTTGTCATCAGTGTGACCCTACAGTAGAATTGTATTGTGGTGGTTGTCAGTCTATAAGATATCTTCGCCAGAGTTGGCTGAAACAAAGACTTTTGTATAGTCTGTCGAAATAACTTTTATGTAGCCCGCTTATAGCACTTCAGAAATATTTAGCTGATTTTAGAAGTACAGATTTTGAATTACTCGAGTTGTTTGAAAATCGAGGTTCGCTTCATAGAGCTGCATATACATTTGCTTTACAAGCTGCTTCGCCATTATAGGTCTCATAATTATAGAGGGTTTGTTGCTTTGTTATGCTTTGCAATGTTATTCTACTTGTTTACAACGACTCCTGACCCAATCCTTATTCCTTCATAAATAAAAACGGGGGAATTGTGGGGGATTGGCTTGTCGAAAAAGGTCACGTTCCCATCAACGAGCTGAAACAAGACATCTGTGTGGAACATGGTGCAGACTTCTCATGCCAGATAATGAACTGAAGGACACCGGCAAACAGCAACATACCATGACCAACCACAGCCAAGGACGCTAAGCGATAAGTGCATGAGAAAGAGGATGGTGGGGGGGTGCATGGTGTAGCTGCAAAAATGTCGAGCTTACGCAATGCCTTATTTGTGCCAGAACCAATCAAGTGCCTAGTACTTGCATATTTACTGTTATATTAACCGAAGGTAGAAGCCCAATAAATGAAGCTTGCTGTTAACTCATATTGAGTCGTCGAAGTCTTCCTTTCACGACAATGCTGTTCTGCAAGTGCTCTTTTGCTGTACCTTGCCTGTGTACAGAAAGGGAGATGATGTTTCTGCTCTGTGAAGAGTTTGACTTGGAAAGCAGATCTCTTACTCCCTGTTCATCAGACACCAATGGGCACTTGGAAGAATTGAAGGACTTTAGGCTTCCAGATGATCACAGTACACAGCGGGAGTCTGACTTCTCTGATTGCCTGTCGTTGGATCAAATGGGCGCACGAGGGAACGGGAGTCATCTAGAGGCAAGAAAGCTGGGCTGAGGTTCGGGCAGTCTGTGCTACTGGACTTTTAAATGCACACTGAAGTAAGCCCCAGGTTTAAATGCATCTGGTACACATTATACAGGTTATTGGTAGACTGTTCCTTGTTTTTCAGTATCTTTGCTGAGTGTGAGAGCTGATTTCACTGGTTAGCATAGATGAAGATCTAATGTTTAACATTCAGATACATTTCTCACTTGAGTTTTTCTCCGATCTCTTACACAGGCAGAGGAGTTGTTTGAAATCAGTAGTGAGGAGGAGGCTGATGCTGAGGAAGCTGGAGGGGCAAATTGTGTTGTTGATGTTGAAGATCTTGGCAATATCACAAGGCATATGAAGGAAGCAAAGGTACCGCTGTTACAGTGAGTGTGGAACTATCAGGTCTTTGTCAGTGATCAGCTGAATTGATTAAAATACACTTGCTGGATTTGAATTGGTTGGATCTAGTTAAAGGGAGAGTAAAATAGGAGCTATTGGAGAACCTGTCCCCAGGCAAGACTATACTTAGATGTGTGTTGGATTTACTTCCTTGCTAACTGGGACTTGTTCACTGAGCAAATACTGCAGTGGTAACCTTTTATTGTGAGTCAGAGGGAAAATGACTTCCACTGTTCAGATCTGAATATCCATCTCTGTTGCTGTGATTCACAGTCCAGTGTCTAAACAGAAATCTTGTTACTGGATCTGCCCGTGGGAGCTTGATGTGACCTATGCTGAGCCTGGCAAAGACAACCATAATTCTGTGTTATGCCAGGGTGTTGCTGTCTCCCTTCCTGTGTGGGTCTGTTCATGTTTCATTTTCTGTGTGCAGTCTGCCAACAGAATACATTGGACTCCTTTATCTGGTTAGCACAGAGGAAGGAGTGAGAATACACATAGGTACTAGGCTAAACCTTCCTGTGTTCCCCACACTTTTTGCTGGCTGAGCAGCTGGCAGTTGGGAGGGGAAGGGTGTGCCCAGGAGAGACCTGGGATGACTGTGTTGCAGGCTGCTGACTATTTCCCCCTTAGCAATCTTTCTGTGGTTGGGTCTTTCCCTGTGCATCCTTGAGCTGCTCTCCACCCCTTCCTCAACAAACCTACCTCTGTCTGTAACTGCACCTTCCTTGTCCTCTTGCATGGCTCTACACTGTGGACTTCTCACAGCTTTTTCCTGAAACTCCAGGCCTTGGATCACAGGAGGCTGCGTGCTCTGGAAGAGAGCATGGGATCTCTGTTCCTGACCTTAGGAAGGGGAAAGGAGGTAAAATCCTCCCCACTGCTTGTAATAAGCTCTGTGAGGAGAGTAGCTCCAGTGATGTGGGGCAAGGCAGGCTGCTGTGTGAGAGCTCCTGCGCCTGAGCTTGTATGGATCTGGTTCACTACAGCTTGCACGAGAAGACGAACCGATTGGAGGGAGAAGGGCTCAATTTCTCCCTGTGTGGCTGTGCTGTGGTCCTTTCTCCTCTCCTGCCTGTGTGTACTTGCCACCAGTGGTCAGTGAGAAGTGCTGCCACACAAAGACATTCGTCTGCAGCAATGAGCTGTGGTTTCTGATCTGATGACAAGCGGTTATTCTGCCATGGCAGCTGGATGCTGCCCTCTTGTCTCTGCAAATGGTGAAATCCTGAGAAGCTTTAAATTATATCGTTCTTGTTCCTGGCCTTTCTATTCCTGTTCTGCATGGCTGATGAGTCTAGCTGTAATCTACATTGCTGGTTTCATGCTTCTGTAAGCAGAGCAGGTAGAGGTGAAAGGGCTTCCAGGGGTGACTTCATGTAAGTCCTCAGCTCTCTTGAGTGGGGTAATGGCAAAAGATAGGTCTGTACATACATCCTGAGGAGCCCGAACTGCTGGCTGTCCTTCATTAGCTGGAGGAGGAATGACTGTGTCTGGGTGTTGAATCTCCCAGGGAATGTGCCCGTTGACCCGCAGCAGGTTTATGCAAACACTCGAACTGTAAAACAGTCCCATAGGGGCAGTTATTTACTCTAATTAAAATAAATGCTGAAGACTTGATATGAAAGAGCAGGATGATCTGCATCTACGAAAGTAATTTATCATGATCAGCCTCTCCTGCTCCCAGGCAGGGAGGTTTAGTTGTTTAAATCTCAGTTTAAGTCACATCCTCACTTTAGTGGCGAGTTTGTGCAACAAGAAGTTTTCTTTTCCACGTGAGCTGCCTAGTCCCTTGAGCCGTGTTTCCTCTTGCAGAATGCTGAACTATGTAAAATGAGTCTGATGCTTGTTTTACACTGACATCATCTGTTGTCTTGCAGTAATCCCTCCCAGCGCAGGCAATGCTTTGGGTTTTTGTAGCTGAACTACCCACACACAAGCTAACAAGTTTAAAGAGAACTGGTGCACTTCAGGGTTCTATCAGGTGCTTCTTCATACGCAAAGTTACTTGGGTTTGAAATGTTCCTAAACAGTTTTGAGCACAGATTTTGTGGATGTCAGTGTTGTTTGTTAACTCCTCTGCATATAGGAGATGGAATAGCAGGTGTTCTGCCTGTGCAATATGGTTAATTTGCAGCAACTTAGGGTGCAGCTTTGATCTCTTCTGCGGACAAGTAGTGCCTCTAGTGAGAATCACTTGTGGATGAGAGAGATGTACAGTCACAGATGGTCAGAATTCCTTGTTGTTCTGCTTTTTATGGGCTGTCAGAGTGAAGCTGTGGAGTTTTATTTAATAAATGTTTCCTCACATCTCTGCAGGTGATCTTAATTTAATTTTGCATCCATCTCCTGTTGCCTGACCTGATGGAAATCAAGGCTGAATTCTGTTCTACTGCTTTTTTCCTTATGCTTCACTGCACTTCACAAGGTTATCATCAAAGGGCTTGAGACAGATGCTGGGTTCTTGCAGTCATTTGGGTCAGGCAGATGACTTCAGTAGTTCAAGGTGAATGCCAGAAGCTCTTTTCCTGTCAGTCATCACTATTCTACTTAGGAACTACTCTCAGGGAGCTACTCTGTCTTAGGAAAGAGGTGGAGTTTCAAAGAGCTTCTGAAGGTGTAGGTGCACAGTTGAAGGTGCTGGTGCCTTTTGCACACTGAGTGAGCACAAAAATTGGCAGGAGGTTGGGTGGCAACAGGAAATCATTCAAATATATAAAATGGTGGCTGATACAAAAGTAAATCCCACCCTCGGTTTACCAAATCACGTACTGTGTGGTGGGGACTGCTTCAGAGCTGCTAAAAGCCAGTCCTTTGTTTGCCAACTAATTCAACTTTTGGAACTTGCTGCAGGGGATATAGTTGCAGATGATTCTGGTCAGGGTTCTGAGCTGGACCCAGACTTTGATGTGAGTGCAGATAATGCCTGTGGTTTCATGAGGGGGAATAGCTGGGGGTGGAAGTTCACCAGTGGGTAATAGGACTGTGGCCTGAAGGAGGCCTGGGGAGGTCTGAAGCTGCTTCTGTTGGATGCCTGGTGACCCAAGGCTGTGGTGCCAGGCAGAGATGGATGATGCAGAAGTAGGTAGGTGAAGGTCTGGGCTTTCTCTGCATTTACCACCCTTCCAGCTGCTTATTTCTAGGCCTAGAACCTATTCTTCTGTCCTGGGTTTACCAGGAGCCGTTTTGCTCCGTCTTAGTAACTGGTGCAAGCTCTGTGTTTTGACTTCCAGCCTGGGCAGAGAGCTGATAACACCGATTGTTTTTAATTGTTGCTAAGTAATGTTTATTCTGGCCAAGGACTCTGTGAGTCTCATGCTCTGCTGGGGACGAGGGAGGCCGGGAGGAAGCAGAGACAGGACACCTGACCCAAACTAGCCAGAGGTATTCCATACCACAGCACGTCATGCCCGGAGGGGTAACTGGGAGTTACCCAGAAGGGCAGGCTCTCTCTCTTCGGGGGGGTCGAACTCATTTGGCGGTGGTATCGTATTCTCTTGTTATTTTTTCTTATCAATATTATCATTGGCGGTAGCAGCAGTGATTTGTGTTATACCTTAGTTACCGGGCTGTTCTTATCTCAACCAGTGGGAGTTACATTCTCCTGATTCTCCTCCCCATCCCTCCGGGAGGGGGGAGGGTCCGGGGGGGGGTGTGAGTGGACGACCTGTGTGGATTGGTTTAAACCATGACATCTCCAAATGGCTTTTATGCACCAGGAGAAGGCAGTGGTGGTTCTTAGTGAATTTAGTAACTAAGTGGACTTCTACAGTTGTGGCACGTTTTCCCTGTCTTCCAGCTGCTTATTTCTAGGCCTAGAACCTATTCTCCAAATGGCTTTTATGCACCAGGAGAAGGCAGTGGTGGTTCTTAGTGAATTTAGTAACTAAGTGGACTTCTACAGTTGTGGCACGTTTTCCCTGTCTTCCAAAGTTACTCCCCTGAAATGTATTTATCAGACCAAATATGAAATCTAATGGGTGTGTCTGTGGCCTGCAGGACTGCTGTTAATCACAGGGATACCGTTTCTTCAAGTGGATTATCTCCCACAGCTGGGAGACTGATGGACTGGAAAGACAGATCAATCTAGACTTGTTCCCAGGGAATGAAATGGCTTTATTAACCTTTGTATTTCTAAACTGCAGGCATGAGTAATAGTGATGATAATACCTTAATTTTCTGTTGATGGGCTGGGAAGCAATCAAATGGGCATATTCTCTTGACACAGTTTTGAGATTAATGTTCTTGGTTTCCCAAACAAAAAGTTTAGTGATGCTGAGAGTCACATTTGCAATGTAAATAAAAAAGGGTGTGTGTGTGTGTCTGTGTGTGAGAGAGAGCAAGAATGAGATGGGGTTTACAGGAAACAATATATGGTCAAGAGGTTTGTTTCCTTTTGTGTGCATTTGCCACGGGGGATGTTTCCTGATCCCCTTTGGCTCTCTTGCCTGAAAAGCCATTGAATGGGAAACTGTTCACCAGCACTGGGAGTGTCCATCACCCCCTTTGTGAGCATGTGAGGGCTGTGGAAGATCAAACCTTGCTGACACTGGATGACGAAACTTCTGGTGAAGTTCTATTTGAAATGAGGCAGTGAGTGTTAAGATATAAGGTGCTTAAGGTATAAGGCTTACAGAAAAAGGGTTGTCTGCAACTTTGAGTTGCAGGCAGAAACTTCTTGGAGTCTCCAAGAATTGTTAGCTGTATTTTAAGCTACCTGCATGAGGCTGGGGTACTTAACTGTCAGATTTAAAATCAACTAAAACTGATATAGAGGTTTAGAGCTCTCCAAAAACTTCCTGGAACTTTTAATGTGTGAAAGATTCCTATAGGAGCACTGCTTTCATCTGCAGCAGATCATTTGGCTGGGCTGGGCTTTGACCTCTGCTGCTGTGGCTCAGAATTCAGTGTGAGCCTACATTTTAAAACAAGCTTTGATAAATATCCTTTAATTGCTTGGCAACTAGTTCTAGCATTAAAATCTGGATTTATCACAGGGACACTTCACCCTTTCCTTCAAATCTTTCTTCTCTAAATCTTTTCTATTGAAAAGGATTATAATTCATAAATAATATTACAAGAGCTCTTGAGACTTGCCTTATCTGGGTAGGACTTGGGAATCCCTGATAAATAAGGGTGGAAAAAGGAAAAGTTACTTTAAAGGTAATCTCAGGCTGGACCTTGTGTTTGGCTGCACTCGTGTTCTGTGGGACAAGCCCCACAGGCTGGGCCTGCAGCTGCAGCAGCTCTCCAGGTTCTTGCTTGCAGTGGTCAGTGCAGTTTGTAGGTGGCTCTCAAGTGCCAACATATCCTCACCTTGTCCAGTGTCCCCCTGCTCTGTGTGAAGAGCAGCTTTGGACAGTGGGAGCTGCTGTTTCTTTCCTGTTACAAGGTGAGCCACAATTTTGCTTCCTTTGCTGATACTTGCGTTGCCAAAGCAGGCACAGTATTCCCCTGTCCTTGTTCGTGTGTCAGAGGTGCTCTTCTGACATCCCTCTCTTGCTGTTGGGTTGCAGAGGCTTGGCATGAGATGGAAATTGCATTTTGGTAGGTGCTGTGGATGTGCAGATGAGATGATGCAATCTTTCCAAAAAGCTTTCTCAACAGAAGAGAGTGGCACTAAGAGAATAGAAGTAGCATTCTCTCAGCTCTACAGAAGGAGGTGGATACTATAACACGGCATTGAACTGTTTCTGTGTTGCATGGAGTACTAACATGTGTTCCAAACCATCTGGGTTTTTTTCAATGTAATTGTGAAAAACATTTTCTTGTAATAATGCAGTGAAGCTTTTGCACAAGGAAATGATGTTCCTCTTTGCCACTGGCAGAGCCTTTGCCAGTGTCTGGTGGCAGCCTGGGGCTGGATCTGTGCTCCCTGTGTAGGGGTCAGTCTGACCCAGCTCAGTTGGGCTGGTCCCAGTGACCCATCAGCAGTGCCCAAACAAGGATGGGTTGGTAGGTTTTAAAGGAAGAGAAGTGTTATGTATCGTCTGCTGTGAACAAACATGCAGGAGAAGCCTAGGTGTGAAGCACAAGGCTTTGCTGGCAAAGCAGCTGGTGTGGTTGTGTGCATGGAACTGGGCTGTGTCCCCCACAGAATCACAGAATCACAGAATCCCAAGGGTTGGAAGGGACCTCAAAAGATCATCTAGTCCAACCCCCCCACAAGAGCAGGGTAACCTACAGTACATCACACAGGAACTTGTCCAGGCGGGCCTTGAATATCTCCAGTGTAGGAGACTCCACAACCCCCCTGGGCAACCTGTTCCAGTGCTCTGTCACTCTTACAGTAAAGAAGTTCTTCCTGATGTTAACGTGGAACTTCCTATGCTCCAGTTTACACCCATTGCCCCTTGTCCTATCACTGGATATCACTGAAAAAAGCCTAGCTCCATCATCCTGACACCTACCCTTTACATATTTGTAAACATTGATGAGGTCACCCCTCAGTCTCCTCTTCTCCAAGCTAAAGAGACCCAGCTCCCTCAGCCTCTCCTCATAAGGGAGATGTTCCACTCCCTTAATCATCTTTGTGGCTCTGTGCTGGACTCCTTCAAGCAATTCCCTGTCCTTCTTGAACAGAGGGGCCCAGAACTGGACGCAATATTCCAGATGCGGCCTCACCAAGGCTGAGTAGAGGGGGAGGAGAACCTCTCTTGACCTACTAACCACACCCTTTCTAATGCACCCTAAGATGCCATTTGCCTTCTTGGCCGCAAGAGCACATTGCTGGCTCATGGTCATCCTCCTATCCACCAGGACCCCCAGGTCCCTTTCCCCTTCGCTACTTTCCAGCAGGTCAACCCCCAACCTGTACTGGTACATGGGGTTGTTCTTCCCCAGATGCAAGACTCTACACTTGCCCTTTGTTAAATTTCATCAAGTTTCTCCCCTCCCAACTCTCCAGCCTGTCCAGGTCTCGCTGAATGGCAGCACAGCCTTCTGGTGTGTCAGCCACTCCTCCCAGTTTTGTGTCATCAGCAAACTTGCTGATGGTGCACTCAGTTCCCTCATCCAGGTCATTGATGAAAATATTAAACAGCACCGGTCCCAGCACTGACCCCTGAGGAACTCCACTAGTCACAGACCTCCAGCTAGATTCTGCGCCATCGACCACAACTCTCTGCCTTCTTCCTTTCAACCAGTTCTCGATCCACCTCACTACTTGATCGTCAAGCCCACACTTCTTTAGCTTATCTATGAGGATGCTGTGGGAGACAGTATCAAATGCCTTACTGAAATCAAGAAAAACTACATCTACCGCTCTACCATCATCCCTCCACCTAGTCACTTCCTCATAGAAGGCTATAAGGTTGGTCATACATGACTTCCCCCTCATAAAACCATGTTGGCTGTTCTTAATGACCCCCTCATCCTTGATATGCCTAGTGATGGAGTCAAGGTAGGACAAAAGGTCCCCATTTTGGGGCCACAAGGTAGGAATTACTTCAGACTTTCTGGCCTGTGATTTTGGCAAGTGGGGCTTCGGTTTGCTGCTTTAATCACATTTACCTGAATTTTAGTTCTGGTTACTGTAGCACAGAAGAAAGGAGTAAAAGTGTGACTGTATGGCCCAATTTTCAACTCTAAGGGGGTGACTTTTGGCTGGAGACAGGCACATTGTTAGTTTTCTTTTGTTTCCTTTGGGAATCAATCTTTATGGTGAATTAAAGGAAGTTTCCCAAATCAAACAAACGTTGGCAGAACTGTGCAGCAGATGGAGTTGTGGTTTAATGAGCTGCTGTAAAGCTTTCCCTCCAGCACAGCAGGGATGTTATAGCTCAGGGAAGCAACCTTCAAGCCCTCTGGAGCCCTGCAGATGTATTTTTAGAGTTGTGATCTGGGAATTGTTTTATCCATGAGGATTCTGGCTGATGTTGAACTACAGGAAAATGGGATGTTGGTAGGATCATTTAGCCACTTGTATTTCACAGATGTGCAGTACCCTTGCAGACTGAGGTGGCTGGATAGCAGCAGAAGTCTTCCCTTATTACGTGTCTGCATGCATTTGGGTTTTCAGATGCTGTTATGTATGTCCAAATCCCTCCGCATTGACTTTACAAAGGAAAGACAGTGCAAGATTCGCCCTGTGGAGGCTGAGCTGCAGGTCTGCTTGAATAGCATCCTTCCTTTGGCTGGCAGCTAGTACCTGCTGCCTCAGCATAATGTGAGGGACATTCTGTTACTCTGCCGTGCAGGGAGATACGTGTGGATGGAGACTTCCTTCCATCTGGTTATGGCAAAGTCACAAAGGTTTCTGTTCCAGGAATAAAAGTCTCACTTCCGAGAGAGCTTCTCCGGGGCCTTCCCCATTTTGGGGCCACTTCCTGAAAATACATGCCATGAGATTTGCTCTTGATCAGGACACTTCCTCTGGCAGTCCTGAGGGGTAATGGATTGCCAAGATCCCCATCTCTCAGCTGTCGTGCTTCAACCGTTGTCTGCTTTTTGCTTCAGGCTTTTCTGCTTAACTGGAGTGGGTATGGAGCTTGAGTTTCTGTTGACTCTAGAAGCTACTTCTAACGAGGTTTTCTTGCTGTTGGGGTGTTTGCTTGTTCACAGATTACTCAGTTGAAGGTTCCAGTATTCATCTTTGTGCTCACTTGCAAATGCTCAAAGCCGTTCTTGCTGTGGCTGAGGGAGTACTCTTGCTTAGTGAAGCTATGCTGGCTTGTCATCAAGCACCCTGTTGTTTTTCATGTGCCTTAGCGTGCTTTCCAGGAGAATCTGCTCGAAGATTTTGCCAGGCACAGAGGGGAGACTGACTGGTCTGTAATGCCCTGGGTCATCCATTTTCCCATTCTTGAAAATGGGGGTTATATTACCCTTTTTCCAGTTGTCGGGAACTTCACTTGACTGCCATGATTTTTCAAACAAGTCCTCCTTTATTTTGTTTTGGTCAGGAACAATGTATAAGAATGGAAAACCTGGATTAAATATTCATGTTCAGTTCTTAATATTGGACTTTCTTCATCGAGGAGTACCCTCAAGGTACCCCTTACATTCAAAAGGTAAAACAGAGGTCCTCGTGTCTTGAAGCTGGTCTAAAGAAACAATGCCAGAGTTAGGGAAAGAGTCTTAGCCCTTAATTAAACATTCGGGACATATTGGTTTGTTTCTTCTGTTCATTGCTTGTTGTAGACCTCTTTGGTAGCTCAGATATTATATGATAATTTTTCAAGATGAAATAATTTGTTCAGAAGGTCACAGGAAGTAGAAGGGGAAAGGGGGACTGTGAGTTTACTGGAAAGACAAACCCTGTCTTCCCTTGCGTGTCTTATATATGGGATCAAAGACTCCTGACTAATATTCACCTAACCTGGTTCTTAAAGAGGTTTTAAGATATATTTTCTGCTAATATCTTTGGCAAATTATTCCAAAGTTTGGCTGTATTTACTGCTACATCTCACCTTAATTGTTAAACTAGGGGCTGTTGATAGATTTGCCTCAGCAGATAAAATCAAATAGGTGAAGCTGTTAAAATGCTGAATTGTTTGTCTCTTCCTCTGTCTGTTAATGCAGGGATGCGTGATACCACAAGTGATCAACCTCTGTCTTACCACAGCATTCCGTCCACTATATTAAGGTAAATGGAAATTAGATGTCTGATTTTAATCTTCTGCCATGAACCTGTCAGACTTCTAAATACCGTTTGCTGCAAAGCAAATAAGACTGTTGCTTCTTCTGTTGGTGTCCTCAACATAAAAAGGACATGGAACTGCTGGAACAAGTCCAGAGGTGGGCCACAAGGATGATCAGGGGACTGGAGCACCTCCCGTATGAAGATAGGCTGAGGAAGTTGGGGCTGTTCAGCCTGGAGAAGAGAAGGCTGCGTTGAAACCTCATAGCAGCCTTCCAGTATCTGAAGGGGGCCTATAGGGATGCTGGGGAGGGTCTCTTCGTCAGGGATTGTAGTGACAGGACGAGGGGTAGTGGGTTAAAACTTAAACAGGGGAAGTTTAGATTGGATATAAGGAGGAAATTCTTTCCTGTTAGGGTGGTGAGACACTGGAATCGGTTGCCCAGGGAGGTTGTGAGTGCTCCATCCCTGGCAGTGTTCAAGGCCAGGTTGGATGAAGCCTTGAGTAGGATGGTTTAGTGTGAGGTGTCCCTCATGTCCCCCATGGCAAGGGGGTTGCAACTAGATGATCTTGAGGTCCTTTCCAACCCTAACTATTCTGTGATTCTATGATTCTGTGATTCTTGTCCTGTGTTCAGTGAGCATGGGGAACACTCTAGTTCTGTTATGCCACTTTTCCTATATACTTGGAAGACTAAGAAGGATGCAGAGTTTCAAAGTGTAGATTTGTCTGACTGCCGACAAGGAACTGTATGTCAATACATCAAGAAAATCTGGGAAAAAGAAAACTTGGAATTAGGTCAAACAATAGAGCTGATGAGCCCTCTGGGAGGGTTGGGTGTGGAGTGTTCTACCAGCAATGAAAGGGAAGGAGTTCCGTGTCTCGTGTCATTTGTGGAGTGCACTGAGAGGCAGATGCGACAGATAGCTGACACTTTTTTTGTGTGTGTGTAAAAATGTGTCTTTGGGTTAGACAATTTTAGCATAGATGGTGGATTTTTCCTCACACAATTATCATGAGCCCCTTTAACACAACACCAGATTGCATGATTTGACTTAGCGATACGCTTCTTGAATGAGTCATTTTAGTGCCAGATATGAAGATATCTTTACTTGGTGCTTTTATTATGTCTAACTAGGACACAAGAGAGGCTGGAATATTTATCTAAGGCACAAAGGAGTGCAGTGAGCGAAGCTAGAAATAGAAAAGCCTGAGAATAAGGGATGCAGCAATGCTTGTTTAGCTGTCCTTCCTTAAAAAGTAAAACTACTGAGGAAGAAAGAAAATTATGACAATATATCAGAAACAGAGCTAAATTAGTAAAGGGAAATCAGAGTGGATGTCCATGCCATTTACCTGCTGCACAGCAGCAGGAGGCCATACCAAAGATCTGAGAGAATCTCTTTCACAATTAAGCATAGCATTTGTCACCTCATAAGTTTGATTTCTCTGTGTTGGCTTTTTCTCACTGTTAATCAGAATGTACTGTTCACTTGGCTACCTCTGTTTTCTAGATTGTTAGGGAAAAGTTTGTTTCAAGAACGTGTTACTGAAAGGCATTCACCATGGATATCAGCCTGAGTGAGAAGTGTTGTTTAACTATAATCCACAGGAGGACTGTGCAAGCAGAAGCAATGAGTGGGCAGTGTTCGGGGATTTATAAATTCAGAAAAATATACCCTCTTCTGGTAACTGCTATGATATCAGTCATAAATACATGTGTTTTGCCTTTTTTCGTTATTGCTGTAAATGAGGGATAGAACTAAACCAAGTGTATTTCACAAGTGCATGTTGTTTTGTTTGCTGTGCAGCCAGATAGGATGGTTTGTGATGTTACAAAGGCTCATCATAAATATGTGGAAGACATTGCGGTCTATGTATGCCTGCAGAGAATAGAAGAAATTCAAAACCTCAACCACAAGGAAACAAATGGTCCATCTCTCCAGAGAACTGAAGGTTACAAACCCATCACAACCAACCACCAGACAAGTCAACGACTAACAAGATCACTGATATCAAAATATGTCTTACAATTACTTCTGTAAACTAAGGAGGCGATGAGATGGCTTTCCCATTATCAGCCAACTTGCAAGGATACATGCTTAACCTGAGAGCTGAATAGAAGAAAAGTTCTTCAGGATTTCAGCCAGCCACCATCACAGCTCATCCGAACTGTGAGCCTTCTTCAAGCAGTGGGAAATGGACTAGACCAGAACAGCTCACATCAGTTGCTGTGGGCATATTGTTATGGCTGCTGAGGAGGCCCTGGCTCAGGGTAAGTTGTTGAGCAGGAGGTGGAAATCTGCTGAACAAGACACCAGAAACTTCTGAACATAACAAGTAGCTGTGTGGGAAGCCAGAAAAAGTTATAGTTGTGAGGGGTGGCTGAATCTCACAGGTGGTTAAGCGGGAGGTGTTTGAGAAAACATCAGACTCCACAGATAATTGGAGGGGAGTATTGTGAACCTTTGGGGGAGTAGAATATTGTAAGGCGAACAACACCCAGGTAACCATCTGTAATACCATATAATGGCAAAATTGCTTAGGTAAGAGGATCAGAAATCACATATTTGGGAATGGATGAAGCAAAACTAGGAGCAGGTGGGAAAAAAAGTTATGGTTTGAGTTGTTTACATGGGGGGAAATTGGGAGGAGAAAGGTTGATACAAAGATGGTGGAAAAAAGAAGGCTAAGAAAGGGGAAAAGAATGCTAAGGTATGGAAATGCTGTGAGGACAGTGTATGGGGGTGCCTACCAGAAGCTCTGTTTTTGCTCAGGGAAGCTGGAGCAGGATAAGGAACAAAACCCTCTCATCTGACCCTGAAGCAAGGACTGAACTAATGACTGCAGTCCATGGGTCTGGGATGAGCACAGGGTAGGTGGTGTCCCTCTCCATTAAGGGTACACACAGATAGATGGGTAGGGCATCCCAGTATCACTGTGCCAGTGCCTGTTCCAGGCCTCATGGCATTAGCAGCCACCTCTTCATAATGCAAGTGTTTTTTTTCCTTACATTACTTAAAAGGCTATCATCACTTGATTTCAAGGTATCAGCAGCACACAGACTTATCATTTGCAAGCACCTCTTATTTGATCTCAGTTTGCTCTTTGGTCTGTGCCTTTCACGAGCCTATCTCATTCATTGGGATAGCAGAGAGATGCTGTGGGAACCCTTTCAGATGACAGGTTGTGTCCCCACAGTTCTCTTGAGTGAAGCTCTTCAGTTCACCCTCATGCTCTGTATTCAGCACCCATTTGCATGGTACCAGTTTATAAGCTATGCCTCTACTTTAGGGTGAACCAGACTCTTTGGTCAAGTCTTAAAGCTGCCCTTTCAGCACTGTCAATTAGTCTGTGAAAGAGAACAATCTATTAAAACAAGTCATTTTGTTTAAAACAAAAACAAACAAACAAACCACCAACAAAACTCCACCCAGAAGTTGAATATACATGTTATTATCTCACCTGAGTTTTAGGCTGTATTTGTAAGTGTCTTCAGAAACACTAAATCCTGATTGCATCCTTCCAGGAGAGCAGGTAGAGAAACAGCTACACACCTAGGCTATGTCTGAATTTGTCTCATTGTAATCATCACTGAAAATTCCCTGCAGAAGTTCACAGATTGTCATTTTATCATCTTCAGAGGAACCCTGACACCCCACCCCCAACAGCCTCAGGTCTGGAGAGTGGAAAATGGGGAAAACATGGAGTCTGTGACTGCACCGAGTCCTTCCCATAGTTTCCTAGGAGACTGGCTGCCTGCGCTGAGTGATGACGAATGCAGGACTGGATCTGGTCCCCCACCCTGCACCATCTCCCCCTGCAAGCCACCAAGGCCATGCTGCTGAGCCCTGGCCCTTGTCTCAGACAGCAGCTGAGCTTTGTAGAGAAAAATAAATGAGAAAAGAAACAAAATGAGAATTTCAAATGAAGAATGAAAATGAAAAGCTTTGTGGGCGCCAGGCGCCAGGCACCGGCCAGCGAGGCGCCCTCCTCACAGTGAAGGAAGGAACTGGGACATGCTTCTTCATGCTCTTCAACTCTTCAGCAGTACGAATCCCACCATGGCCATCACACCCCGAGGAGAGGGCTGTGGACATGGTTCACTAGAATGGCAAATGAAACCCCTTGTGCAGCCCGCAGCTGCGCTTTGCAGGGCAGTGAGCATCCCGCCTTGCTCCGGACTCTGCTGCCTCCAAAGCATCAGAAATGGTGCTGATAGGTGCTAGGGTGGAAGGGTGGGAAGTAGCTTATTTGATGGATGCATTTTGTAGGTAGTGGCTGGTGAATCTCTGTGCCCTCGTGAAGGGCACACACAGAGTGGAAACATAATTCAAAGTTATGAGATGGGCAGTGTGTGATAATACAGCCCTGGTTCCACTTGGGAAAAGCGAAACCCCAAACAAAAATGCGTGACCTGACCTAGGAAATCCTAAGGCTACCTGTGTGTTGTTGCTGTAAGAGAGGGTAAAACCAGTTTCTTGTCTCCCCAGTCATCCAGGCACTTGTGATGGCTGGTACCCAAAGTCACCCACCAGCCTCTCTAGGCAGATGTGCCAGATGCTGCTTTCTTTTCCCCAAGTGAAAACACAGAAGTAGGAGAGCAGGTGGAATCAGCTCTGCAGAGGAGCTGTGCTGATCAAAGGAGGCTTGGCTGCATGCTCTGAGATCTGAGCTTATCTGTCCGTCTTCCGATTTGTGTAGTCAAATGACTCCTACAAAACCTCTGCCCTCTCTGCAGTGTGTGTATGTCCCGTATGCTACATTTGAAGTCAACTGCTTTGAGAAAGTGACCCTCAAACTCTACATGCTTTTGGAATTACTTTCTGTCTGCTTCGAAAGCTGGCACATGGTGATTGTCATCGTCCAGTGGCAAGATGCTAAGGGAGAGAAATTAATTAAATTCAAAGCCAGCTCGGAGTAGCTTCAGGAAAAGGAAAGTTATCCTTTAATCTCGGTGTGTGGTTGAGATGCTGCTTTCTTTTCAAATGAAGTTCTCATTTAGTACTGTCAGGTTTCTGCAGCATTAACCATTAGTCCTGTCACTTCTTCAGGGCTGAGTCTGGCTGCGTTATCATGCACCGAGCTCTGCTCTGATCATAAAGCAGCTCTTCTACGTGAGGCTGAAGCAATATCTGCCAACACCTCTTTTTATCTCGGCTTTGCAGCATAGCCTGTAATTTTCTGTACTGCCTGAGCTCCAGCTTCTAGGCAATACAAGGTGAGCTGAGGACCTGTCTTCAAAATCAAGGCTTTGGTTTCTTTAAAACAGACCAATCCCCAATCTAAGCCCCCTGATATTATGTGAGTACATCGAGGCATGTCAAAGAAATGCGCAGGGACATATTTGGAACAAAAGCTTTCCTGTAGTCAGCTGATTTCGTATCTGAACATGTGGCCTGGTATAGAATCACAAAATGGTTTGGGTTTGAAGTGGCCTTCAAAACACATCTTGTCCAATCTCCCTGCAATGAGCAGGAACATCTTCAACTAGATTGGCTTGGCAGAACCACATCCCACCTAGCCTTGAATGCCACCATTCTGATGGGTGCGTCCGGCACCTCTCTGGGCAACCTGTGCCAGGGTTTTCACACCCTCATTGTACAAAATTTCCTTCTCTCATCCAGCCTGAATCTCCCTCATTTAGCTTGAACCCATCACCCCTCATCCTGTGGCAGCAGGCCCTGCTAAAAAGTCTCTGCCCATCTTACTTACAGGCCCCTTTTAAGAACTGAAAGGCTGCAATAAGGTCTCCCTGGAGCCTTCTCCAGGTTGAACAAGCCCAACTCTCTCATCCTGTCTCCGGAGCAGAGCTGCTTCAGCCCTCCGATAATTTTTGTGGCTGTCTTCTGGACCCTCTCCAACAGGTTCATGTCTTTCCTGTACTGAGGACTCCAGGAGGAGTAGTTGCCTCTCCCCTGCCCTCTGATGGGTGCAACACATGTGGCTCAGGTCGGTTAAACCTGCAGACAGCATTTTCACACGGATGCTGCAGTTGAGCTCCTGGTGTTTTCCCTTTGTTCTTGATTTAAGCCTGGTTTTCCCTGTATTTGCAGGCTTCTCAGAAGTACAAGCAGCTCGCTTTGACGAAGCAATGACTGCAAAGCACTGAGCACTGTCACTGATGGGAGAGCCCATCAGATACCTGAAGATCAACCGGTTTGAGAGGCTCCTGCACCAGCACAGCATCTCTACTTTCCTGGTTACAAATGCACAGTTCCCAGATGAGATTAGGTAAGAGTTGGACAAAATACCTCCCTAGTGAAACATTTGAGTGCAGACTTGTGTTTTAATTGCGTTTTATCGCTCATTGATCAGCTCTGTGCTGACAATGAAAAAGCCCACTCGGCTTCCATTTGATTTTAACCGTCATCTCCCCATGCTCTTTCTCATCTCTTTTTCTACAGTTCAATTTTTCTGTATCTCTTAGAGTGGGATTACTTCTGAAAAGGAAGAGGATATAATACAGAACCTCTTGCACGTGCAGCGGAAGAAGAGCTGTGTGTTGGGGACACGGGCGATAACTAGTGCAAATGTTTCTGACAGCAGGAGACTGAGCTTGTAAATTGCCTTTTTCATGTGTGAGCTTCTCTTGCAGTCTGATCTTTGTTCTAACTCCAGAAGACAGTTTGGATGGGGCTTGTAGCAACCTGGTGTTTTAGTGAAAAGTGTCCCTGCCGATGGCAGGGGGTTGGAACTGGCTGAGCTTTAAGGTCCCTTCCAGCCCAAACCATTCTATAATTTTAAGACCAGCTGCAACAGCTCAAGCCAAAGATCTATCTCCAGCAAAACCTGGGGTGCAGGATAAGAAAAGGTGAAAAGCATGTACTCTTCTGCCAAAGTGGGATCAGTAGTTTTTAACCTCCCTCTTGGGTGCATTTGAGCTACAACACTCCAAACATTTTCATGATCTCTGATGAAAGTTTTCAGTCACAGCTGAGCAGTGACCTGAAGGCCCATGGGATCATGGCTGCTGCTGTCAGCTCTGAACAGAGTCTACCATTTAACAAGCTTTGTAGTAATTAATGAAGCACTCGTGGTCCCAACATCACATTATTTGCCAAGTGCTTCATGAAGATGTCTTCCGTGTCTGTCTTACTGATACTGTGCTCTGATGGAAGCAAGTACTTCTATTTACTGATTTGGCAGAAGGTGACACGCTACCTGCTGAGACAAACAGACAAGAGAGACTGCTTCATTTGAATAATGAGATTTTCTGCCTTCTGAGAGGACAGTGGTAGACCATTTTCTGCCAAATTCACATTAGCAGACCCGGGAGGCTCTGTGTAATCGTGGGACACTTTCTCCTGCAAATGCTGAGTAGCTTTACCAAGGTGCCTGCGTGCACCTAGAATTAAACTTGGCTAGGGATGTTAAGGATAACAGGAAGGGATTCTACAGGTACATAGCAAACAAAAACCAGACTAGCGACAACACAGCCCCCCTGAGGAAGCTCTCGGGAGAACTGGCTGCACAGGATTTGGAGATGGCTTAGGTTCTGAATGACTTCTTTGCCTCGGTCTTCACTGGCAAAGGCTCTGACTGCACCACCCAGGTCTTAGAAGGTAGACTCAGGGACTGTGAGAATCACAGAATCACAGAATCACAGAATCCCAAGGGTTGGAAGGGACCTAAAAAGATCATCTAGTCCAACCCCCCTGCAAGAGCAGGGTAACCTACAGTACATCACACAGGAACTTGTCCAGGCGGGCCTTGAATATCTCCAGTGTAGGAGACTCCACAACCCCCCTGGGCAACCTGTTCCAGTGCTCTGTCACTCTTACAGTAAAGAAGTTCTTCCTGATGTTAACGTGGAACTTCCTATGTTCCAGTTTACACCCATTGCCCCTTGTCCTATCACTGGATATCACTGAAAAAAGCCTAGCTCCATCATCCTGACACCTACCCTTCACATATTTGTAAACATTGATGAGGTCACCCCTCAGTCTCCTCTTTTGCAAGCTAAAGAGACCCAGCTCCCTCAGCCTCTCCTCATAAGGGAGATGTTCCACTCCCTTAATCATCTTTGTGGCTCTGCGCTGGACTCCTTCAAGCAATTCCCTGTCCTTCTTGAACAGAGGGGCCCAGAACTGGACGCAATATTCCAGATGCGGCCTCACCAAGGCTGAGTAGAGGGGGAGGAGAACCTCTCTTGACCTACTAACCACACCCTTTCTAATGCACCCTAAGATGCCATTTGCCTTCTTGGCCACAAGAGCACATTGCTGGCTCATGGTCGTCCTCCTATCCACCAGGACCCCCAGGTCCCTTTCCCGTTCACTACTTTCCA
The DNA here is from genome assembly GCF_037157495.1 of Lathamus discolor. NCBI lineage: Eukaryota > Metazoa > Chordata > Aves > Psittaciformes > Psittacidae > Lathamus > Lathamus discolor. The sequence continues at coordinate 77,337 of NW_027069189.1, forward strand.
GCAGGTCAACCCCCAACCTGTACTGGTACATGGGGTTGTTCTTCCCCAGATGCAAGACTCTACACTTGCCCTTGTTAAATTTCATCAAGTTTCTCCCCTCCCAACTCTCCAGCCTGTCCAGGTCTCGCTGAATGGCAGCACAGTCCTCTGGTGTGTCAGCCACTCCTCCCAGTTTTGTGTCATCAGCAAACTTGCTGAGGGTGCACTCAGTTCCCTCATCCAGGTCATTGATGAAAATATTAAACAGCACCGGTCCCAGCACCGACCCCTGAGGAACTCCACTAGTCACAGACCTCCAGCTAGATTCTGCGCCATTGACCACAACTCTCTGCCTTCTTCCTTTCAACCAGTTCTCGATCCACCTCACTACTTGATCGTCAAGCCCACACTTCCTCAGCTTATCTATGAGGATGCTGTGGGAGACAGTATCAAATGCCTTACTGAAATCAAGAAAAACCACATCTACCGCTCTACCATCATCCCTCCACCTAGTCACTTCCTCATAGAAGGCTATAAGGTTGGTCATACATGACTTCCCCCTCATAAAACCATGTTGGCTGTTCTTAATGACCCCCTCATCCTTGATATGCCTAGTGATGGAGTCAAGAATAAGTTGTTCCATCATCTTTCCAGGGATGGAGGTAAGGCTGACCGGTCTATAATTACCCGGGTCCTCCTTCTTGCCTTCTTATAGATTGGTGTGACCTTTGCCATCCGCCAATCCTCAGGCACCTCGCCCATTTCCCACGACTTACCAAAGATGATGGAAAGTGGCCTAGCAATGACCTCCGCCAGCTCCCTCAGCACCCGTGGGTGCATTCCATCCGGACCCATCGATTTACAGATGTCCAGTTTGCATAGCTGATCCCTAACCCAATCCTCATCTACCAAAGCAAACTCCTCCTTTGTCCTGACTCCTTCTGGGGCTATAGAAATCCGGGGCCCTCGGGGAGAGTCTGCAGGAGTAAAGACAGAGGCAAAGAAGGCATTCAGCACCTCTGCCTTCTTTATATCCTCTGTCTCCAGGGCACCCACTTCGTTCAGCAGTGGGCCTATATTGCCTCTTGTGTTAGTTTTATTTGCTATGTATTTGAAGAAGCCCTTTCTATTGTCCTTAACCCGACTAGCAAGATTGAGTTCCAAGGAGGCCTTAGCTGTCCTAATTGCCTCCCTACATCCTCTAACAACTGTCCTATATTCCACCCAAGCGGCCAGCCCCTCCTTCCATAATCCATAGATTCTCCTTTTCCACTTGAATGAAGACCTTGGGCCCACTGTAGGAGAGGATCTGGTTCGAGACCATCTTAAAAATCTGAACACGCACAAGTCCATGGGACCTCATGAAATCCATCTACGGGTCCTGAAGGAGCTGACGAATGAAGTTGCTAAGCCACTGGCCATCATATTTGAAAAATCATGGCAGTCAGGTGAAGTTCCCGACAACTGGAAAAAGGGAAATATAGCCCCCATTTTCAAGAAGGGGAAAATGGAAGACCCGGGGAATCACAGACCAGACAGTCTCACCTGTGTGCCTGGCAAAATCTTCGAGCACATTCTCCTGCAAGGCATGCTAAGGCACATGAAAAACAACAAGGTGCTTGGTGACAGCCAGCATGGCTTCACTAGGGGGAAATCCTGCCTGACCAATTTGGTGGCCTTCTATGATGGGGCTACAGAACTGATGGACAAGGGTAAAGCAGCTGATGTCATCTACCTGGACTTGTGCAAAGCGTTTGACACTGTCCTACACAACATCCTTCTCTCTAAATTGGAGAGATATCAATTTGATGGATGGACCACTCGGTGGATAAAGGACTGGCTAGATGGCCACACGCAAAGAGTTGTGGTCAACGGCTCAGTGTCCGGCTGGAGACCAGTAACGAGTGGTGTCCCGCAGGGATCGGTGTTGGGACCGGTCTTGTTTAACATCTTCATCACTGACATGGGCAGTGAGATTGAGTGCGCCCTCAGCAAGTTTGCCGATGACACCAAGCTGTGTGATCCAGTTGATACGCTAGAGGGAAGGGTTGCCATCCAGAGGGACCTTGACACACTTGTGAGGTGGGCTGATACCAACCTCATGAAGTTCAACCAAGACAAGTGCAAGGTCCTACACCTGGGTCAGAACAATCCCAGGCACAGCTACAGATTGGGCAAAGGAGAGATTCAGAGTGGCCCTGCGGAGAAGGACTTGGGGGTGCTGGTCGATGAGAAAAAGAACATGAGCTGGCAGTGATGATCTCCAGAGCTCCCTTCCTACCCTGATGATTCTGTACTTTTGTGACTGCAAGCAAACCAGGGCTGATGGAGAGGCTGGAAAGAAGGGGCGGGAGGGAGGGGGAGAGCTAAAATTCCCCCAGCCCTCTGCAGGGGTATTGTGGTTTAAACAAAAGTCATCCATAAATCACACAGTTGCTCTCTCACTCCCCCCTTCTTGCCCTCCTCCTACTCCCGGAGGGATGGAGAGGAGAATCGAAAAGAATGCAACTCCTACCGGTTGAGATAAGAACAGTTTAGTAACTAAGGTATAACACAAATCACTACCGCTACCATCAATAATAATAATGATAAAGGAAATAACAAGGGGAAAGAATACAACACCTCAACACCAGCTGACAAATAACTCACCCCACTCCTCCCCCCAGCCGAGCACCGACCGATACCTCCTCCAACCCTGCCGTCCCTAGCCCTTACGGGTAACTCTCTGTTACATCCTGGGCATGACGTGCTATGGTATGGAATACCTCTCTGGTGAGTTTGGGTCAGGTGTCCTGTCCCAGCTTCCTCCCAGCTTTCCCTCCCTGACAGAGCATGAGGCTCAGAAAGTCCTTGTCCAGACGAAACATTTGAGCAGCAACTAAAAACATCGGTGTTATCAGCACTGTTCCCAGGCCAAAACCAAAAAACACAGCACTGCACCAGCTGCTAAGAAGGAGAAAAATAACTGCTGCTGCTGAACCCAGGACAAGGGGAGACTGACAGCGCCCACTGCTGCATTGCCATGGCCCTGCAGGCGCCGATCTACAGGTGTGTGGAGGAGGAGGGAAAACATAAGCTCTGGGACTTGTTGCGCAAGAAGTACCAGCAGAAGACAAGGGCGAAAGTGGCACCCCCGAAGGCCTGGAATGAAAAGCAAGAGCAGTGGGAGGTCCAGGTACTGCCGCAGTGAAAAATAATTAGGAAAAGAGCATTCCTGTCCTCCAGGGAGCCAAGGTGGGAAGGTCCCTAAGGCATAGGAGCGTGGAGGATGACTGTCCTCTGTGGGACTGTACCAGCTCGAGGCACCTTCCCATTGCCCAACGACATCTCCTATTCTTCTCTCTGTGCAGGGTCCTGCATTCGTGGCATTCCCACGTGGTGGCAAGACACCAGGAGAGGATGAGGAGAGCCCAGAGCACAGGCTGAGTCTTTGCCATTCGCAGTACTCATATGTGCAAAGGTGAGCGTGGACCAGCTTCAGGACAGACCTGGGCCAGCTGGGGGCTGATGGCCCAGCTGGCAGTGGGGGGAAGCAAATCCCAGAGCCATGGGTCTGGACAAGGCTAGCATCCTTTCCTTTCTCATGTCCCGGCTCAATCCCCAATGCCTGGTGCCTCTCTGCAGCCCCAAGCATAGTCAGCACTGTGGGGCTGAGTGAGACCATAGGGTGGCCATGACTGGGAGAGCGGAGAGGCAGGAGGGTCTCGGTCAAGATGTGGGACTTGCTCCTCATTTTGGTAGGAGACTTTCCCCAGGGACCCAGTGGGCTTTGCAAGGAACAGCAACCCGCCTCCTCAGGAAAGTAGTGGAACAGCCAGTTTCTGTGGTGGTGAGGAGGAGTCCCTCATGTAAAGATCTCCAAACATATCCCTTGCCTAGCATTGCCCTTTCTTCCTTCGACTTCTTGCAACTCCTGGGCCAAGGGGGGCTTCTCCTGACAGCTCTCATGGTGTGGAGCACTGCAGGCTGGGATCGCATCCCAGGCACCATGGCTCTGATCTCTCCAGCCAGAAGCAGATCTCACCGCATGTGTCCTGACTAGAACTGTAGTGTTGCTCTGCACCCTAACCTCTCTCTGCACGCAAGGCTACAGAGTTTTCTATTCAGTTCCTCAGCTCTGGGGAGCAGATCCAATGCACAACAGTGGGATCCAGGAAAGCCTCTGAGGCACAGAGGCTCCCAAGACTGATGTCCAGAAAAGCCTCCTCCAGGATCACAAGCAGCAGCGCCATCCAGCCAGGCTGTTACCAGCAGTGCTTCCTTCTGATCAGTAAAGACCTCTATGCAAAGCACTGTGTCTGACACTGTGGGTCTTTCCTTGGTGGCTGTGAAATGCGCACTAAGCGGTGGGTGAGCTTTGGTGGGGCAGGGCAAGGCCACTGCAGGACAGAGGAGTTTCAGTCCTACTGAAGGGCAGCCCTGTCCCAAGGCTTTGCTATAGCAGCTCGGCAGCAGCCCTGCTCTTGATGGTCCCTGCCCCTTCTGGTCTCTGGCAGTGTGCCCTGCCATGGCTGCACAGCTCTGTTGTGGAGGGTGGAGAGGAGAGGAGGGAAGAGGAGAAGGAAGCACAGTGCTGGGCACGCAGGGCAACACAGCTGCCAAGGCAGCACCCAGAGGCTTGAAGAGCCAGGGCCCTGTACCTGGAGGCCAGCTGTGTCAGAGGTGCCCCGAGCAGGGACAATGAAACCCTAGGCAGGAAGCGTGCCTGGGCAGAGGGAAGCTATGGGAGGCAGCTTTTCGGTTGGGTAGCTTGGTTCTGCCAAAGCTCTGCTCAGGTTCCTGAGCTTTTTGTTCAACACTTGCTGGTTAGAATGGCAGGGGGGAGCTGAGGGGACACAGGGACACTTCTGAAAGTCCTCTCCAGACACGGGAGGGGACATAATGCCTGCCCCTGGGGGCCTGAGAGGAGGCTGTGAAGGAGGAGGGAGGGAAGCCAGGAACTGCTGGCTCTTGGGCACCCACAACCTGCCCAGGCTCTGTGAGCTGCTGGCAGCGATGCTTCCCACACTGAGGCAGGCTGAACAGCACCACATGACATAGGGGCAGTCTGTTAATACTCTGTGTGCCATTTGTTCCTGAAAAGCCCTGATCTTGTGGGTCTCTGAATTGGGCTACATAGAAGATACTCTAACGGCATGGCTTCCTTGAAGACAGTGTCCAGACAGAGCTCTCCCCTTCTGCAAAATGCAAACAGCATAACACCACTGCTGCAAGTCCTTGGGACAAGCAGAACTGATTAAATCAACTCCAGCTGGGAAAAGTCACAGAGAGAGGAAAAAACTTCCTGGGGCAAGATTGCAACTGCACAAGTCACAGCTTCCTCCCCCCTGTGAAAGGAGCAGCTTCATTTTATTTTCTTTCTTATTTCCTCTCTTAAAGGACACAGAAGTCTTCCAGCTGCTATCTCTCGAACTGAGGCACCAACAGAGGCACCATCCAAGAGAAGGCCCTGTGTTAAAGCACCCTCGGGAAGGATGAAGTGTGTGAGAAGGGGGGGCTGTAGGGTAGGATGATGCTTCATCCTCAGCTGGAAACTTGGACAACAACACCAGCCACTTTCTGGGATGCTCAAGCATTTAATAAGAGACAGAGGAAGGTTTCTGGGTGAAAGATGGAGCCTCCTGGTCCGGCAGGGTCAGCGAGTGGCCCTGCTGCTGGCCCGGCTCCTTTGGCCAGTGCTGGTGTCGCCTTGGAGCATCACTGATGGGGCAGCTTCTTGGTGAGTGCAGCGGAGTCTTCAGAGCTGCTGGTCTGCCTCTTGCGAGTGCAGCGGGGCCCGCGCTTGGAGCTGGCCCTGCCCTGGCGGGGAGCAGAGGGCCCAGGCACAGCCTGTCCTGGCTCCTGCTGCGCAACTTCCTGCTCCGCTGGGGTGGGAGCGGGGCCGCAGGCAGGACCCCCCTGCACGGCAGCGCTCGAGGTGCTCGGGAGCGCGTCTGCGTCCGCCGCGTCCGCGCTGCTGGAGGGGGCTGCTCTGGGCACGGGGGTCCCCAGCGTGCAGGCAGCGGGCCTGGGGCTGGGCTCGGGGCTCAGCTCCCAGCCCCCGGGGCGGTCAGAGCGGGTCACTCTGGTCGTCACGATCCACTCGCCTCTGTGCTGGCTGCCAGAGGAGGTGGTTCTCACCACCAGCTTGCCCTTGCATCGCTCCTGGCAGGCCTTCCAGCTGGTGCTGGCCACAGGGCTGCCCTCCCGCCACCAGCTGAACTCAGCCCAGCACTCTCTGGCTCCGTGGCTCTTCCCCAAGCCGCCGGCAGCACGGGAGTCCTCTCGGATCAGGAGTTTCAGCGCTTGGGCCGCGCACTCCTTCTCTGTGGCCTCGAGGAGCCTTCGCACGAACTCCGACGTGTGGTCCCGCAGGTCGGGGCGCAGCACCTCAACCAGGATGCTTTCATCCAGGCCGTAGACGGGCAGCGCGTCCAGGATCATGTGTGTCAGCATGTACGCCTTCATGCCCTTCACCCCAAAGAGCCGCTGCATCTCCCGACACACCCAGGGCTTCAGCAAGAGCAGCAGCCGAGGGTACTTCTGGAAAAGGGACGCCCAGGCAGAGTCCGCGAAGCCCCCCACAGACCGTGGATCCATAGCGCAGGGTTGGTGCACCGCGGGTGCTGCTGGCACTGGCACTCCAGAAAGACCTTCCTCTCGGGCGTTGAGTGATGCTGCTGCACGTGCTCCTCTGGGAACTCCCAGAAACCTTCCACTGTCTCTTATTAAACGCTTGAACGTCCCAGAAAGCGTCCGGCGTTGTTGTCCAAGTTTCCAGCTGAGGATGAAACATCATCCTACCCTACAGCCCCCCCTTCTCACACACTTCATCCTTCCTGAGGGTGCTTCAACACAGGGCCTTCCCTTTGCACCATTTCTGATGCTTTGGAGGCAGCAGAGTCCGGAGCAAGGCGGGATGCTCACTGCCCTGCAAAGCGCAGCTGCGGGCTGCACAAGGGGTTTCATTTGCCATTCTAGTGAACCATGTCCACAGCCCTCTCCTCAGGGTGTGATGGCCATGGTGGGATTCGTACAGCTAAAGAGCTGAAGACCGCATGTCCCAGTTCCTTCCTTCACTGTGAGGAGGGCGCCTCGCTGGCCGGTGCCTGGCGCCTGGCGCCCACAAAGCTTTTCATTTTCATTCTTCATTTGAAATTCTCATTTTGTTTCTTTTCTCATTTATTTTTCTCTACAAAGCTCAGCTGCTGTCTGAGACAAGGGCCAGGGCTCAGCAGCATGGCCTTGGTGGCTTGCAGGGGGAGATGGTGCAGGGTGGGGGACCAGATCCAGTCCTGCATTCGTCATCACTCAGCGCGGGCAGCCAGTCTCCTAGGAAACTATGGGAAGGACTCGGTGCAGTCACAGACCCCCAGTTTTCCCCACTTCCCACCCTCCAGACCTAGGAATCAGCCTTAAAAAGAAATCGCACTGTAAAAACCCAGCTTTGGTGAATTGGCTGGAGGGGACCTGTTCCTAGCACTGTGATACTGTGTGAGTCCTGCTTGGTAGGAGGAAGAAAAGGCGAAGCAGGTGTGAAGGAAAGAGGCAACACCCCAGTGCAGCTGGTCCAGCCTTCCCGTGGTGAACGGTGCATCTCTATGGAGAGCTGGAATCGCACATTCTGCCTACTTGAAACCAGACGTTTTTGCGGTTTCGGTTTGTGGAGGGAAATGTGGAGTGAAATTTTTGCCCATAGTGAGAGGGCTGAAGTAACCACCTCAAACATTGGCCCAGCCCCGGCTATGTGCAGGCCTCGCAGCTTGCTCAGCACTGCCTTGGAGCCTCCGGTTGTGTTACTTGCTTTCAGGGTCTCCCGAACTCCAGTAAAAACCCCACGAATGACACGCCAGAAAGGCATCATTTTTTCCAGGAGGTATTTTGTATCGGGGAAAAACCCACTGGAGTGTCAGAGTGGGTGTCACGGTGTTCCCCCTTCAATGGATATTCATGTATCGTCCTGCCTTTGAAAGGGATTGGAATACAGCTTTAACAAAATTAATAATTGCCCAGTGGATGTCTGGATTCATCAAGAGAGGCTCCTAAGTGTGCTGCTGCTGCTGGCTGGGGGAATGATGCCAGGGAGTGTGGAAATGTCATGGAATTCTTGATCAAATCCAGCCGGCAATCACTCCAGAAATGGCCCAGTTGATGCACCAGCATGGAAGGCCTGCCAGGAGCGATGCAAGGGCAAGCTGGTGGTGAGAACCACCTCCTCTGGCAGCCAGCACAGAGGCGAGTGGATCGTGACGACCAGAGTGACCCGCTCTGACCGCCCCGGGGGCTGGGAGCTGAGCCCCGAGCCCAGCCCCAGGCCCGCTGCCTGCACGCTGGGGACCCCCGTGCCCAGAGCAGCCCCCTCCAGCAGCGCGGACGCGGCGGACGCAGACGCGCTCCCGAGCACCTCGAGCGCTGCCGTGCAGGGGGGTCCTGCCTGCGGCCCCGCTCCCACCCCAGCGGAGCAGGAAGTTGCGCAGCAGGAGCCAGGACAGGCTGTGCCTGGGCCCTCTGCTCCCCGCCAGGGCAGGGCCAGCTCCAAGCGCGGGCCCCGCTGCACTCGCAAGAGGCAGACCAGCAGCTCTGAAGACTCCGCTGCACTCACCAAGAAGCTGCCCCATCAGTGATGCTCCAAGGCGACACCAGCACTGGCCAAAGGAGCCGGGCCAGCAGCAGGGCCACTCGCTGACCCTGCCGGACCAGGAGGCTCCATCTTTCACCCAGAAACCTTCCTCTGTCTCTTATTAAATGCTTGAGCATCCCAGAAAGCGGCTGGTGTTGTTGTCCAAGTTTCCAGCTGAGGATGAAGCATCATCCTACCCTACAGCCCCCCCTTCTCACACACTTCATCCTTCCTGAGGGTGCTTTAACACAGGGCCTTCTCTTGGATGGTGCCTCTGTTGGTGCCTCAGTTCGAGAGATAGCAGCTGGAAGACTTCTGTGTCCTTTAAGAGAGGAAATAAGAAAGAAAATAAAATGAAGCTGCTCCTTTCACAGGGGGGAGGAAGCTGTGACTTGTGCAGTTGCAATCTTGCCCCAGGAAGTTTTTTCCTCTCTCTGTGACTTTTCCCAGCTGGAGTTGATTTAATCAGTTCTGCTTGTCCCAAGGACTTGCAGCAGTGGTGTTATGCTGTTTGCATTTTGCAGAAGGGGAGAGCTCTGTCTGGACACTGTCTTCAAGGAAGCCATGCCGTTAGAGTATCTTCTATGTAGCCCAATTCAGAGACCCACAAGATCAGGGCTTTTCAGGAACAAATGGCACACAGAGTATTAACAGACTGCCCCTATGTCATGTGGTGCTGTTCAGCCTGCCTCAGTGTGGGAAGCATCGCTGCCAGCAGCTCACAGAGCCTGGGCAGGTTGTGGGTGCCCAAGAGCCAGCAGTTCCTGGCTTCCCTCCCTCCTCCTTCACAGCCTCCTCTCAGGCCCCCAGGGGCAGGCATTATGTCCCCTCCCGTGTCTGGAGAGGACTTTCAGAAGTGTCCCTGTGTCCCCTCAGCTCCCCCCTGCCATTCTAACCAGCAAGTGTTGAACAAAAAGCTCAGGAACCTGAGCAGAGCTTTGGCAGAACCAAGCTACCCAACCGAAAAGCTGCCTCCCATAGCTTCCCTCTGCCCAGGCACGCTTCCTGCCTAGGGTTTCATTGTCCCTGCTCGGGGCACCTCTGACACAGCTGGCCTCCAGGTACAGGGCCCTGGCTCTTCAAGCCTCTGGGTGCTGCCTTGGCAGCTGTGTTGCCCTGCGTGCCCAGCACTGTGCTTCCTTCTCCTCTTCCCTCCTCTCCTCTCCACCCTCCACAACAGAGCTGTGCAGCCATGGCAGGGCACACTGCCAGAGACCAGAAGGGGCAGGGACCATCAAGAGCAGGGCTGCTGCCGAGCTGCTATAGCAAAGCCTTGGGACAGGGCTGCCCTTCAGTAGGACTGAAACTCCTCTGTCCTGCAGTGGCCTTGCCCTGCCCCACCAAAGCTCACCCACCGCTTAGTGCGCATTTCACAGCCACCAAGGAAAGACCCACAGTGTCAGACACAGTGCTTTGCATAGAGGTCTTTACTGATCAGAAGGAAGCACTGCTGGTAACAGCCTGGCTGGATGGCGCTGCTGCTTGTGATCCTGGAGGAGGCTTTTCTGGACATCAGTCTTGGGAGCCTCTGTGCCTCAGAGGCTTTCCTGGATCCCACTGTTGTGCATTGGATCTGCTCCCCAGAGCTGAGGAACTGAATAGAAAACTCTGTAGCCTTGCGTGCAGAGAGAGGTTAGGGTGCAGAGCAACACTACAGTTCTAGTCAGGACACATGCGGTGAGATCTGCTTCTGGCTGGAGAGATCAGAGCCATGGTGCCTGGGATGCGATCCCAGCCTGCAGTGCTCCACACCATGAGAGCTGTCAGGAGAAGCCCCCCTTGGCCCAGGAGTTGCAAGAAGTCGAAGGAAGAAAGGGCAATGCTAGGCAAGGGATATGTTTGGAGATCTTTACATGAGGGACTCCTCCTCACCACCACAGAAACTGGCTGTTCCACTACTTTCCTGAGGAGGCGGGTTGCTGTTCCTTGCAAAGCCCACTGGGTCCCTGGGGAAAGTCTCCTACCAAAATGAGGAGCAAGTCCCACATCTTGACCGAGACCCTCCTGCCTCTCCGCTCTCCCAGTCATGGCCACCCTATGGTCTCACTCAGCCCCACAGTGCTGACTATGCTTGGGGCTGCAGAGAGGCACCAGGCATTGGGGATTGAGCCGGGACATGAGAAAGGAAAGGATGCTAGCCTTGTCCAGACCCATGGCTCTGGGATTTGCTTCCCCCCACTGCCAGCTGGGCCATCAGCCCCCAGCTGGCCCAGGTCTGTCCTGAAGCTGGTCCACGCTCACCTTTGCACATATGAGTACTGCGAATGGCAAAGACTCAGCCTGTGCTCTGGGCTCTCCTCATCCTCTCCTGGTGTCTTGCCACCACGTGGGAATGCCACGAATGCAGGACCCTGCACAGAGAGAAGAATAGGAGATGTCGTTGGGCAATGGGAAGGTGCCTCGAGCTGGTACAGTCCCACAGAGGACAGTCATCCTCCACGCTCCTATGCCTTAGGGACCTTCCCACCTTGGCTCCCTGGAGGACAGGAATGCTCTTTTCCTAATTATTTTTCACTGCGGCAGTACCTGGACCTCCCACTGCTCTTGCTTTTCATTCCAGGCCTTCGGGGGTGCCACTTTCGCCCTTGTCTTCTGCTGGTACTTCTTGCGCAACAAGTCCCAGAGCTTATGTTTTCCCTCCTCCTCCACACACCTGTAGATCGGCGCCTGCAGGGCCATGGCAATGCAGCAGTGGGCGCTGTCAGTCTCCCCTTGTCCTGGGTTCAGCAGCAGCAGTTATTTTTCTCCTTCTTAGCAGCTGGTGCAGTGCTGTGTTTTTTGGTTTTGGCCTGGGAACAGTGCTGATAACACCGATGTTTTTAGTTGCTGCTCAAATGTTTCGTCTGGACAAGGACTTTCTGAGCCTCATGCTCTGTCAGGGAGGGAAAGCTGGGAGGAAGCTGGGACAGGACACCTGACCCAAACTCACCAGAGAGGTATTCCATACCATAGCACGTCATGCCCAGGATGTAACAGAGAGTTACCCGTAAGGGCTAGGGACGGCAGGGTTGGAGGAGGTATCGGTCGGTGCTCGGCTGGGGGGAGGAGTGGGGTGAGTTATTTGTCAGCTGGTGTTGAGGTGTTGTATTCTTTCCCCTTGTTATTTCCTTTATCATTATTATTATTGATGGTAGCGGTAGTGATTTGTGTTATACCTTAGTTACAAAACTGTTCTTATCTCAACCGGTAGGAGTTGCATTCTTTTCGATTCTCCTCTCCATCCCTCCGGGAGTAGGAGGAGGGCAAGAAGGGGGGAGTGAGAGAGCAACTGTGTGATTTATGGATGACTTTTGTTTAAACCACAATACCCCTGCAGAGGGCTGGGGGAATTTTAGCTCTCCCCCTCCCTCCCGCCCCTTCTTTCCAGCCTCTCCATCAGCCCTGGTTTGCTTGCAGTCACAAAAGTACAGAATCATCAGGGTAGGAAGGGAGCTCTGGAGATCATCACTGCCAGCTCATGTTCTTTTTCTCATCGACCAGCACCCCCAAGTCCTTCTCCGCAGGGCCACTCTGAATCTCTCCTTTGCCCAATCTGTAGCTGTGCCTGGGATTGTTCTGACCCAGGTGTAGGACCTTGCACTTGTCTTGGTTGAACTTCATGAGGTTGGTATCAGCCCACCTCACAAGTGTGTCAAGGTCCCTCTGGATGGCAACCCTTCCCTCTAGCGTATCAACTGGATCACACAGCTTGGTGTCATCGGCAAACTTGCTGAGGGCGCACTCAATCTCACTGCCCATGTCAGTGATGAAGATGTTAAACAAGACCGGTCCCAACACTGATCCCTGCGGGACACCACTCGTTACTGGTCTCCAGCCGGACACTGAGCCGTTGACCACAACTCTTTGCGTGTGGCCATCTAGCCAGTCCTTTATCCACCGAGTGGTCCATCCATCAAATTGATATCTCTCCAATTTAGAGAGAAGGATGTTGTGTAGGACAGTGTCAAACGCTTTGCACAAGTCCAGGTAGATGACATCAGCTGCTTTACCCTTGTCCATCAGTTCTGTAGCCCCATCATAGAAGGCCACCAAATTGGTCAGGCAGGATTTCCCCCTAGTGAAGCCATGCTGGCTGTCACCAAGCACCTTGTTGTTTTTCATGTGCCTTAGCATGCCTTGCAGGAGAATGTGCTCGAAGATTTTGCCAGGCACACAGGTGAGACTGTCTGGTCTGTGATTCCCCGGGTCTTCCATTTTCCCCTTCTTGAAAATGGGGGCTATATTTCCCTTTTTCCAGTTGTCGGGAACTTCACCTGACTGCCATGATTTTTCAAATATGATGGCCAGTGGCTTAGCAACTTCATTCGTCAGCTCCTTCAGGACCCGTAGATGGATTTCATGAGGTCCCATGGACTTGTGCGTGTTCAGATTTTTAAGATGGTCTCGAACCAGATCCTCTCCTACAGTGGGCCCAAGGTCTTCATTCTCACAGTCCCTGAGTCTACCTTCTAAGACCTGGGTGGTGCAGTCAGAGCCTTTGCCAGTGAAGACCGAGGCAAAGAAGTCATTCAGAACCTAAGCCATCTCCAAATCCTGTGCAGCCAGTTCTCCCGAGAGCTTCCTCAGGGGGGCTGTGTTGTCGCTAGTCTGGTTTTTGTTTGCTATGTACCTGTAGAATCCCTTCCTGTTATCCTTAACATCCCTAGCCAAGTTTAATTCTAGGTGCACGCAGGCACCTTGGTAAAGCTACTCAGCATTTGCAGGAGAAAGTGTCCCACGATTACACAGAGCCTCCCGGGTCTGCTAATGTGAATTTGGCAGAAAATGGTCTACCACTGTCCTCTCAGAAGGCAGAAAATCTCATTATTCAAATGAAGCAGTCTCTCTTGTCTGTTTGTCTCAGCAGGTAGCGTGTCACCTTCTGCCAAATCAGTAAATAGAAGTACTTGCTTCCATCAGAGCACAGTATCAGTAAGACAGACACGGAAGACATCTTCATGAAGCACTTGGCAAATAATGTGATGTTGGGACCACGAGTGCTTCATTAATTACTACAAAGCTTGTTAAATGGTAGACTCTGTTCAGAGCTGACAGCAGCAGCCATGATCCCATGGGCCTTCAGGTCACTGCTCAGCTGTGACTGAAAACTTTCATCAGAGATCATGAAAATGTTTGGAGTGTTGTAGCTCAAATGCACCCAAGAGGGAGGTTAAAAACTACTGATCCCACTTTGGCAGAAGAGTACATGCTTTTCACCTTTTCTTATCCTGCACCCCAGGTTTTGCTGGAGATAGATCTTTGGCTTGAGCTGTTGCAGCTGGTCTTAAAATTATAGAATGGTTTGGGCTGGAAGGGACCTTAAAGCTCAGCCAGTTCCAACCCCCTGCCATCGGCAGGGACACTTTTCACTAAAACACCAGGTTGCTACAAGCCCCATCCAAACTGTCTTCTGGAGTTAGAACAAAGATCAGACTGCAAGAGAAGCTCACACATGAAAAAGGCAATTTACAAGCTCAGTCTCCTGCTGTCAGAAACATTTGCACTAGTTATCGCCCGTGTCCCCAACACACAGCTCTTCTTCCGCTGCACGTGCAAGAGGTTCTGTATTATATCCTCTTCCTTTTCAGAAGTAATCCCACTCTAAGAGATACAGAAAAATTGAACTGTAGAAAAAGAGATGAGAAAGAGCATGGGGAGATGACGGTTAAAATCAAATGGAAGCCGAGTGGGCTTTTTCATTGTCAGCACAGAGCTGATCAATGAGCGATAAAACGCAATTAAAACACAAGTCTGCACTCAAATGTTTCACTAGGGAGGTATTTTGTCCAACTCTTACCTAATCTCATCTGGGAACTGTGCATTTGTAACCAGGAAAGTAGAGATGCTGTGCTGGTGCAGGAGCCTCTCAAACCGGTTGATCTTCAGGTATCTGATGGGCTCTCCCATCAGTGACAGTGCTCAGTGCTTTGCAGTCATTGCTTCGTCAAAGCGAGCTGCTTGTACTTCTGAGAAGCCTGCAAATACAGGGAAAACCAGGCTTAAATCAAGAACAAAGGGAAAACACCAGGAGCTCAACTGCAGCATCCGTGTGAAAATGCTGTCTGCAGGTTTAACCGACCTGAGCCACATGTGTTGCACCCATCAGAGGGCAGGGGAGAGGCAACTACTCCTCCTGGAGTCCTCAGTACAGGAAAGACATGAACCTGTTGGAGAGGGTCCAGAAGACAGCCACAAAAATTATCGGAGGGCTGAAGCAGCTCTGCTCCGGAGACAGGATGAGAGAGTTGGGCTTGTTCAACCTGGAGAAGGCTCCAGGGAGACCTTATTGCAGCCTTTCAGTTCTTAAAAGGGGCCTGTAAGTAAGATGGGCAGAGACTTTTTAGCAGGGCCTGCTGCCACAGGATGAGGGGTGATGGGTTCAAGCTAAATGAGGGAGATTCAGGCTGGATGAGAGAAGGAAATTTTGTACAATGAGGGTGTGAAAACCCTGGCACAGGTTGCCCAGAGAGGTGCCGGACGCACCCATCAGAATGGTGGCATTCAAGGCTAGGTGGGATGTGGTTCTGCCAAGCCAATCTAGTTGAAGATGTTCCTGCTCATTGCAGGGAGATTGGACAAGATGTGTTTTGAAGGTCACTTCAAACCCAAACCATTTTGTGATTCTATACCAGGCCACATGTTCAGATACGAAATCAGCTGACTACAGGAAAGCTTTTGTTCCAAATATGTCCCTGCGCATTTCTTTGACATGCCTCGATGTACTCACATAATATCAGGGGGCTTAGATTGGGGATTGGTCTGTTTTAAAGAAACCAAAGCCTTGATTTTGAAGACAGGTCCTCAGCTCACCTTGTATTGCCTAGAAGCTGGAGCTCAGGCAGTACAGAAAATTACAGGCTATGCTGCAAAGCCGAGATAAAAAGAGGTGTTGGCAGATATTGCTTCAGCCTCACGTAGAAGAGCTGCTTTATGATCAGAGCAGAGCTCGGTGCATGATAACGCAGCCAGACTCAGCCCTGAAGAAGTGACAGGACTAATGGTTAATGCTGCAGAAACCTGACAGTACTAAATGAGAACTTCATTTGAAAAGAAAGCAGCATCTCAACCACACACCGAGATTAAAGGATAACTTTCCTTTTCCTGAAGCTACTCCGAGCTGGCTTTGAATTTAATTAATTTCTCTCCCTTAGCATCTTGCCACTGGACGATGACAATCACCATGTGCCAGCTTTCGAAGCAGACAGAAAGTAATTCCAAAAGCATGTAGAGTTTGAGGGTCACTTTCTCAAAGCAGTTGACTTCAATGTAGCATACGGGACATACACACACTGCAGAGAGGGCAGAGGTTTTGTAGGAGTCATTTGACTACACAAATCGGAAGACGGACAGATAAGCTCAGATCTCAGAGCATGCAGCCAAGCCTCCTTTGATCAGCACAGCTCCTCTGCAGAGCTGATTCCACCTGCTCTCCTACTTCTGTGTTTTCACTTGGGGAAAAGAAAGCAGCATCTGGCACATCTGCCTAGAGAGGCTGGTGGGTGACTTTGGGTACCAGCCATCACAAGTGCCTGGATGACTGGGGAGACAAGAAACTGGTTTTACCCTCTCTTACAGCAACAACACACAGGTAGCCTTAGGATTTCCTAGGTCAGGTCACGCATTTTTGTTTGGGGTTTCGCTTTTCCCAAGTGGAACCAGGGCTGTATTATCACACACTGCCCATCTCATAACTTTGAATTATGTTTCCACTCTGTGTGTGCCCTTCACGAGGGCACAGAGATTCACCAGCCACTACCTACAAAATGCATCCATCAAATAAGCTACTTCCCACCCTTCCACCCTAGCACCCTATCAGCAAGATGTCTCCCCAGCCATTAGCCAAAGAGAATGATGTGATGTTAACCACCACCTTCAAAAATAGTGCGCAATTTGGCAACAATAAAAGAGAAGTTGACAGCTCTAAAAGCATGCACGGAAGTTCTTACAGCCCCCAACACTGTGGGGAGATGGGAGGCTGGCTTTTCACTTCTGCTCCGCCCATCTGCTTGTCTGCGCTCCTCTTACAGCCTGATGCTAACAGGAATGGCACTCTGATCCTCTCCTGGCATGGAAACACAACTCATGTTCCTCCTCCCCTTTTCTGTCCTCAGTTCTCCACTGCCTACTGCTCTTCATCCTTAAAAACTTGATACCTTGAGGGTACAGGCCATAATGTGTTTGTTGGTTTACCTCCTGGAATGTGCTGTCTGGTGTATGTGAGGGTTTCAGTCCAAATGCTGCCATGTATTTCTGCACACTTAATGTAACCCAAAGAGGGGAGAATGAAGCATGGATACCAAAATGGGGATGGGGAAGGGCACTGGCTACACAGACACTGTGCTCTGTGCTTTTCGCTTCTGCAGTGATCAAGAGGACATGTGCATCTGTTCATTGCTGGAAACAAGCCCTCTGACTTGCCCCAGTGCTTCCTAAAATGCCTCTTGAATTTGACTTTTTTTGTTTCCTGTTCAGCGGTCAAAGTTCAGAGTTGCCAACTTGTAACTGCCTCTCTGCTTCTTTAAAGCAGAGAGCAGGAACCCCAACTCACTCTGAGGAAAAGGGAGCGGGTTTAGAAAGAAAAAAGGTTTAGGAAGAAGGCGGGCTTTGGGTGGGCTTTTAATCCCTAGATCCCTCAGGCAGCACCAGTCTCACCTCCTTTCTAAGAGATCTGTGGTGTTAATGAGGAAGAAGAGTTTCAAAATGGGGATTTCTCTGCAGAAACGCAGGGGGGGTTTCCAGCTAAATGAAAATGTCTGATAATTTCTGCACCTCAAGAGCTGAGACTTTGTGTGTGTGGGGAGGACCTGTGAGGATGTTTGGTTCTACTAACAAGGCAAAGTACTTTATGCTGTTGTGATCTCCCAAATTCTTTGCTAATGGTTTGTCATCTCTGTGGGAGGGAGTGGAATAATGACCCTTTCCTGCACTTTGATATGTCAGCCTCTGGTTTTGTAAATGCCAATAGTGCAAGCAAAGCTAGCATCATCTGATGACCCTGTACTTCCTTGGACTCTGCTTCTTTTCCACACTGGGAACAACCAAGATGGCTTTGGGAAGAGAAGGCACCTTGCTTCAGATTCTCCCCCGCCTTGTACCATGCAGTCACT
>NW_027069190.1:0-110142 GCF_037157495.1 Lathamus discolor
TAAAATTGCTTAGAGATGAGCAAACATGGGTTAGAAATGGCCAAAAATGGTTTAAAAGTGCTTAGAGATGTGCAAAAATGGGTTAGAAATGCTAAAAATGGCTTAAAAGTGCTTAGAGATTTGCAAAAATGGGTTAGAAATGCTAAAAATGGCTTAAAAGTGCTTAGAGATGTGCAAAAAAAGGGTTAGAAATGCCAAAAAAGGCTTCAAAATGGTTAGAGATGTGCAAACTGGATGGAAAAGGCCAAAAATGGCTTAAAAGTTCGTAGAGATCTGCATACACGGGTTAGAAATGGCCAAAAGTGGTTTAAAAGTGCTTAGATATGTGCAAAAATGGGTTAGAAATTAAAAATGGCATTAAAGTGGTTAGAGATTTGCAAAAACGGGTTAGGAATGGCCGAAAATGGCTTTAAAGTGCTTAGGGATCTGCAAAAATGGGTTAGAAACGGCCAGAAATGCCATTCAAAATTGCTTGGAGATGTGCAAACATGGGCTAGAAATGGCCAAAAATGGCTTTAAAGTGGTTAGGGATTTGCAAAAATGGGTTAGAAATGCCAAAAAAGTCTTTAAAGTGGTTAGAGATTTGCACAAAAAGGTTAGAAATGCCAAAAATGGCTTTAAAGTGCTTAGAGATTTGCAAAAATGGGTGAGAAATGGCCAAAAATGGCTTTAAAGTGCTTAGAGATTTGCAAAAATGGGTGACAAATGGCCAAAATGGCTTTAAAGTGCTTAGAGATTAGCAAAAAAGGGTCAGAAATGCCAAAAATGGCTTCAAATGGTTAGACATGTGCAAACTGGATATTAAAGGCCAAAAAAGGCTTAAAAGTTCGCAGAGATCTGCAAAAATGGGTTAGAAACGGCCAAAAATGCCATTCAAAATTGCTTAGAGATGAGCAAACATGGGTTAGAAATGGCCAAAATGGTTTAAAAGTGCTTAGAGATTTGCAAAAATGGGTTAGAAATGCTAAAAATGGCTTAAAAGTGCTTAGAGATTTGCAAAAATGGGTTAGAAATGCTAAAAATGGCTTAAAAAGTG
The DNA here is from genome assembly GCF_037157495.1 of Lathamus discolor. Classification (NCBI taxonomy): domain Eukaryota; kingdom Metazoa; phylum Chordata; class Aves; order Psittaciformes; family Psittacidae; genus Lathamus; species Lathamus discolor. The sequence goes on from NW_027069190.1 coordinate 1,037, forward strand.
CTTAGAGATGTGCAAAAATGGGTTAGAAATGCTAAAAATGCTTTAAGTGCTTAGAGATGTGCAAAAATGGGTTAGAAATGCCAAAAAAGGCTTTAAAGTGGTTAGAGATTTGCACAAACAGGTTAGAAATGCCAAAAATGGCTTTAAAGAGCTTAGGGATTTGGAAAAACTGGTTAGAAATGGCCGAAAATGGCTTTAAAGTGCTTAGAGATTTGCAAAAATGGGTGAGAAAAGGCCAAAATGGCTTTAAAGTGCTTAGAGATTAGCAAAAAAGGGTCAGAAATGCCAAAAATGGCTTCAAAAAGGTTAGAGATGTGCAAACTGGTTTGAAAAGGCCAAAAAAGGCTTAAAAGTTCGCAGAGATCTGCAAAAATGGGTTAGAAACGGCCAAAAATGCCATTCAAAATTGCTTAGAGATGAGCAAACATGGGTTAGAAATGGCCAAAAATGGTTTAAAAGTGCTTAGGGATTTGCAAAAATGGGTTAGAAATGCTAAAAATGGCTTAAAAGTGCTTAGAGATGTGCAAAAAATGGGTTAGAAATGCTAAAAATGGCTTTAAAGTGCTTAGAGATTCGCAAAAATTTGTTAGAAATGCTAAAAATGGCTTAAAAGTGCTTAGAGATGTGCAAAAATGGGTTAGAAATGCCAAAAATGGCTTCAAAATGGTTAGAGATGTGCAAACTGGATGAAAAGGCCAAAAATGGCTTAAAAGTTCGCAGAGATCTGCATACACGGGTTAGAAATGGCCAAAAGTGGTTTAAAAGTGCTTAGATATGTGCAAAAATGGGTTTGAAATTAAAAATGGCATTAAAGTAGTTAGAGATTTGCACAAACATGTTAGAATTGCCAAAAATGGCTTTAAAGTGCTTAGGGACTTGCACAAACAGGTTAGAAATGGCCGAAAATGGCTTTAAAGTGCTTAGAGATTAGCAAAAAAGGGTCAGAAATGCCAAAAATGGCTTCAAAATGGTTAGAGATGTGCAAACTGGTTTGAAAAGGCCAAAAAAGGCTTAAAAGTTCGCAGAGATCTGCAAAAATGGGTTAGAAACGGCCAAAAATGCCATTCAAAATTGCTTAGAGATGAGCAAACATGGGTTAGAAATGGACGAAAATGGCTTTGAAGTGCTTAGAGAATTGCAAAATAGGTTAGAAATGGCCAAAATGGCTTTAAAGTGCTTAGGGATTTGCAAAAATGGGTTAGAAAGGGCCAAAGGTTGCTTTAAATTGCTTAGAGATGTGCAAAAATGGGTTAGAAATGCTAAAAATGGCTTAAAAGTGCGTAGAGATTGCAAAAAGGAGTTAGAAGTGCTAAAAAAGGCTTTAAAGTGCTTAGGGATCTGCAAAAATGGTTAGAAACGGCCAGAAATGCCATTCAAAATTGCTTAGAGATGTGCAAACATGGGCTAGAAATGGCCAAAAATGGCTTTAAAGTGGTTAGGGATTTGCAAAAATGGGTTAGAAATGCCAAAAAAGTCTTTAAAGTGGTTAGAGATTTGCACAAAAAGGTTAGAAATGCCAAAAATGGCTTTAAAGTGCTTAGAGATTTGCAAAAATGGGTGAGAAATGGCCAAAAATGGCTTTAAAGTGCTTAGAGATTTGCAAAAATGGGTGACAAATGGCCAAAATGGCTTTAAAGTGCTTAGAGATTAGCAAAAAAGGGTCAGAAATGCCAAAAATGGCTTCAAAATGGTTAGACATGTGCAAACTGGATATTAAAGGCCAAAAAAGGCTTAAAAGTTGGCAGAGATCTGCAAAAATGGGTTAGAAAAGGCCAAAAATGCCATTCAAAATTGCTTAGAGATGAGCAAACATGGGTTAGAAATGGCCAAAAATGGTTTAAAAGTGCTTAGAGATGTGCAAAAATGGGTTAGAAATGCTAAAAATGGCTTAAAAGTGCTTAGAGATTTGCAAAAATGGGTTAGAAATGCTAAAAATGGCTTAAAAGTGCTTAGAGATGTGCAAAAAAGGGTTAGAAATGCCAAAAAAGGCTTCAAAATGGTTAGAGATGTGCAAACTGGATGGAAAAGGCCAAAAATGGCTTAAAAGTTCGTAGAGATCTGCATACACGGGTTAGAAATGGCCAAAAGTGGTTTAAAAGTGCTTAGATATGTGCAAAAATGGGTTAGAAATTAAAAATGGCATTAAAGTGGTTAGAGATTTGCAAAAACGGGTTAGGAATGGCCGAAAATGGCTTTAAAGTGCTTAGGGATCTGCAAAAATGGGTTAGAAACGGCCAGAAATGCCATTCAAAATTGCTTGGAGATGTGCAAACATGGGCTAGAAATGGCCAAAAATGGCTTTAAAGTGGTTAGGGATTTGCAAAAATGGGTTAGAAATGCCAAAAAAGTCTTTAAAGTGGTTAGAGATTTGCACAAAAAGGTTAGAAATGCCAAAAATGGCTTTAAAGTGCTTAGAGATTTGCAAAAATGGGTGAGAAATGGCCAAAAATGGCTTTAAAGTGCTTAGAGATTTGCAAAAATGGGTGACAAATGGCCAAAATGGCTTTAAAGTGCTTAGAGATTAGCAAAAAAGGGTCAGAAATGCCAAAAATGGCTTCAAAATGGTTAGACATGTGCAAACTGGATATTAAAGGCCAAAAAAGGCTTAAAAGTTCGCAGAGATCTGCAAAAATGGGTTAGAAACGGCCAAAAATGCCATTCAAAATTGCTTAGAGATGAGCAAACATGGGTTAGAAATGGCCAAAAATGGTTTAAAAGTGCTTAGAGATGTGCAAAAATGGGTTAGAAATGCTAAAAATGGCTTAAAAGTGCTTAGAGATTTGCAAAAATGGGTTAGAAATGCTAAAAATGGCTTAAAAGTGCTTAGAGATGTGCAAAAAATGGTTAGAAATGCTAAAAATGGCTTTAAAGTGCTTAGAGATGTGCAAAAATGGGTTAGAAATGCCAAAAAAGGCTTTAAAGTGGTTAGAGATTTGCACAAACAGGTTAGAAATGCCAAAAATGGCTTTAAAGAGCTTAGGGATTTGGAAAAACTGGTTAGAAATGGCCGAAAATGGCTTTAAAGTGCTTAGAGATTTGCAAAAATGGGTGAGAAAAGGCCAAAATGGCTTTAAAGTGCTTAGAGATTAGCAAAAAAGGGTCAGAAATGCCAAAAATGGCTTCAAAAAGGTTAGAGATGTGCAAACTGGTTTGAAAAGGCCAAAAAAGGCTTAAAAGTTCGCAGAGATCTGCAAAAATGGGTTAGAAACGGCCAAAAATGCCATTCAAAATTGCTTAGAGATGAGCAAACATGGGTTAGAAATGGCCAAAAATGGTTTAAAAGTGCTTAGGGATTTGCAAAAATGGGTTAGAAATGCTAAAAATGGCTTAAAAGTGCTTAGAGATGTGCAAAAATGCGTTAGAAATGCTAAAAATGGCTTTAAAGTGCTTAGAGATTCGCAAAAATTTGTTAGAAATGCTAAAAATGGCTTAAAAGTGCTTAGAGATGTGCAAAAATGGGTTAGAAATGCCAAAAATGGCTTCAAAATGGTTAGAGATGTGCAAACTGGATGGAAAAGGCCAAAATGGCTTAAAAGTTCGCAGAGATCTGCATACACGGGTTAGAAATGGCCAAAAGTGGTTTAAAAGTGCTTAGATATGTGCAAAAATGGGTTTGAAATTAAAAATGGCATTAAAGTGGTTAGAGATTTGCACAAACATGTTAGAATTGCCAAAATGGCTTTAAAGTGCTTAGGGACTTGCACAAACAGGTTAGAAATGGCCGAAAATGGCTTTAAAGTGCTTAGAGATTAGCAAAAAAGGGTCAGAAATGCCAAAAATGGCTTCAAATGGTTAGAGATGTGCAAACTGGTTTGAAAAGGCCAAAAAAGGCTTAAAGTTCGCAGAGATCTGCAAAATGGGTTAGAAACGGCCAAAATGCCATTCAAAATTGCTTAGAGATGAGCAAACATGGGTTAGAAATGGCCGAAAATGGCTTTGAAGTGCTTAGAGAATTGCAAAAATAGGTTAGGAAATGGCCAAAATGGCTTTAAAGTGCTTAGGGATTTGCAAAAATGGGTTAGAAAGGGCCAAAGGTTGCTTTAAATTGCTTAGAGATGTGCAAAAATGGGTTAGAAATGCTAAAAATGGCTTAAAAGTGCGTAGAGATTTGCAAAAAGGAGTTAGAAGTGCTAAAAAAGGCTTTAAAGTGCTTAGGGATCTGCAAAAATGGGTTAGAAACGGCCAGAAATGCCATTCAAAATTGCTTAGAGATGTGCAAACATGGGCTAGAAATGGCCAAAAATGGCTTTAAAGTGGTTAGGGATTTGCAAAAATGGGTTAGAAATGCCAAAAAAGTCTTTAAAGTGGTTAGAGATTTGCACAAAAAGGTTAGAAATGCCAAAAATGGCTTTAAAGTGCTTAGAGATTTGCAAAAATGGGTGAGAAATGGCCGAAAATGGCTTTAAAGTGCTTAGAGATTTGCAAAAATGGGTGACAAATGGGCCAAAATGGCTTTAAAGTGCTTAGAGATTAGCAAAAAAGGGTCAGAAATGCCAAAAATGGCTTCAAAATGGTTAGACATGTGCAAACTGGATAGAAAAGGCCAAAAAAGGCTAAAAGTTCGTAGAGATCTGCAAAAATGGGTTAGAAAAGGCCAAAATGCCATTCAAAATTGCTTAGAGATGTGCAAACATGGGCTAGAAATGGCCAAAAATGGCTTTAAAGTGGTTAGGGATTTGCAAAAATGGGTTAGAAATGCCAAAAATGGCTTTAAAGTGGTTAGAGATTTGCACAAACAGGTTAGAAATGCCAAAAATGGCTTTAAAGTGCTTAGGGATTTGGAAAAACGGGTTAGAAATGGCCGAAAATGGCTTTAAAGTGCTTAGGGATTTGCAAAAAAGGGTTAGAAATGGCCAAAATGGCTTTAAAGTGCTTAGAGATTAGCAAAAAAGGGTCAGAAATGCCAAAAATGGCTTCAAAATGGTTAGAGATGTGAAAACTGGATAGAAAAGGCCAAAAATGGCTTAAAAGTTCGCAGAGATCTGCAAAAATGGGTTAGAATCGGCCAAAAATGCCATTCAAAATTGCTTAGAGATGAGCAAACATGGGTTAGAAATGGACGAAAATGCTTTAAAGTGCTTAGAGAATTGCAAAAATAGGTTAGAAATGGCCAAAATGGCTTTAAAGTGCTTAGGGATTTGCAAAAATGGGTTAGAAATGCCAAAGGTTGCTTTAAATTGCTTAGAGATGTGCAAAAATGGGTTAGAAATGCTAAAATGGCTTAAAAGTGCGTAGAGATTTGCAAAAAGGAGTTAGAAGTGCTAAAAAAGCTTTAAAGTGCTTAGAGATTTGCAAAAAATGGGTGAGAAATGCTAAAAATGGCATTAAAGTGCTTAGAGATTTGCAAAAACGGGTTAGAAATGGCCGAAACGGCTTTAAAGTGCTTAGGGATTAGCAAAAATGGGTTAGAAATGCCAAAAAATGCTTTGAAATGGTTAGAGATGTGCAAACTGGATAGAAAAGGCCAAAAATGGCTTAAAAGTTCGTAGAGATCTGCAAAAATGGGTTAGAAACGGCCAAAAATGCCATTCAAAATTGCTTAGAGATGTGCAAACATGGGCTAGAAATGGCCAAAAATGGCTTTAAAGTGGTTAGGGATTTGCAAAAATGGGTTAGAAATGCCAAAAAAGTCTTTAAAGTGGTTAGAGATTTGCACAAACAGGTCAGAAATGCCAAAAATGGCTTCAAAATGGTTAGACATGTGCAAACTGGATATTAAAGGCCAAAAAAGGCTTAAAAGTTCGCAGAGATCTGCAAAAATGGGTTAGAAACGGCCCAAAAATGCCATTCAAAATTGCTTAGAGATGAGCAAACATGGGTTAGAAATGGCCAAAAATGGTTTAAAAGTGCTTAGAGATTTGCAAAAATGGGTTAGAAATGCTAAAAATGGCTTAAAAGTGCTTAGAGATTTGCAAAAATGGGTTAGAAATGCTAAAAATGGCTTAAAAGTGCTTAGAGATGTGCAAAAATGGGTTAGAAATGCTAAAAATGGCTTTAAAGTGCTTAGAGATGTGCAAAAATGGGTTAGAAATGCCAAAAAAGGCTTTAAAGTGGTTAGAGATTTGCACAAACAGGTTAGAAATGCCAAAAATGGCTTTAAAGAGCTTAGGGATTTGGAAAAACTGGTTAGAAATGGCCGAAAATGGCTTTAAAGTGCTTAGAGATTTGCAAAAATGGGTGAGAAAAGGCCAAAATGGCTTTAAAGTGCTTAGAGATTAGCAAAAAAGGGTCAGAAATGCCAAAAATGGCTTCAAAAAGGTTAGAGATGTGCAAACTGGTTTGAAAAGGCCAAAAAAGGCTTAAAAGTTCGCAGAGATCTGCAAAAATGGGTTAGAAACGGCCAAAATGCCATTCAAAATTGCTTAGAGATGAGCAAACATGGGTTAGAAATGGCCAAAAATGGTTTAAAAGTGCTTAGGATTTGCAAAAATGGGTTAGAAATGCTAAAAATGGCTTAAAAGTGCTTAGAGATGTGCAAAAATGGGTTAGAAATGCTAAAAATGGCTTTAAAGTGCTTAGAGATTCGCAAAAATTTGTTAGAAATGCTAAAAATGGCTTAAAAGTGCTTAGAGATGTGCAAAAATGGGTTAGAAATGCCAAAAATGGCTTCAAAATGGTTAGAGATGTGCAAACTGGATGGAAAAGGCCAAAAATGGCTTAAAAGTTCGCAGAGATCTGCATACACGGGTTTAGAAATGGCCAAAAGTGGTTTAAAAGTGCTTAGATATGTGCAAAAATGGGTTTGAAATTAAAAATGGCATTAAAGTAGTTAGAGATTTGCACAAACATGTTAGAATTGCCAAAAATGGCTTTAAGTGCTTAGGGACTTGCACAAACAGGTTAGAAATGGCCGAAAATGGCTTTAAAGTGCTTAGAGATTAGCAAAAAAGGGTCAGAAATGCCAAAAATGGCTTCAAATGGTTAGAGATGTGCAAACTGGTTTGAAAAGGCCAAAAAGGCTTAAAAGTTCGCAGAGATCTGCAAAAATGGGTTAGAAACGGCCAAAAATGCCATTCAAAATTGCTTAGAGATGAGCAAACATGGGTTAGAAATGGACGAAAATGGCTTTGAAGTGCTTAGAGAATTGCAAAAATAGGTTAGAAATGGCCAAAATGGCTTTAAAGTGCTTAGGGATTTGCAAAAATGGGTTAGAAAGGGCCAAAGGTTGCTTTAAATTGCTTAGAGATGTGCAAAAATGGGTTAGAATGCTAAAAATGGCTTAAAAGTGCGTAGAGATTTGCAAAAAGGAGTTAGAAGTTGCTAAAAAAGGCTTTAAGTGCTTAGGGATCTGCAAAAATGGGTTAGAAACGGCCAGAAATGCCATTCAAAATTGCTTAGAGATGTGCAAACATGGGCTAGAAATGGCCAAAAATGGCTTTAAAGTGGTTAGGGATTTGCAAAAATGGGTTAGAAATGCCAAAAAAGTCTTTAAAGTGGTTAGAGATTTGCACAAAAAGGTTAGAAATGCCAAAAATGGCTTTTAAAGTGCTTAGAGATTTGCAAAAATGGGTGAGAAATGGCCAAAAATGGCTTTAAAGTGCTTAGAGATTTGCAAAAATGGGTGACAAATGGCCAAAATGGCTTTAAAGTGCTTAGAGATTAGCAAAAAGGGTCAGAAATGCCAAAAATGGCTTCAAAATGGTTAGACATGTGCAAACTGGATATTAAAGGCCAAAAAAGGCTTAAAAGTTGGCAGAGATCTGCAAAAATGGTTAGAAAAGGCCAAAAATGCCATTCAAAATTGCTTAGAGATGAGCAAACATGGTTAGAAATGGCCAAAAATGGTTTAAAAGTGCTTAGAGATGTGCAAAAATGGGTTAGAAATGCTAAAAATGGCTTAAAAGTGCTTAGAGATTTGCAAAAATGGGTTAGAAATGCTAAAAATGGCTTAAAAGTGCTTAGAGATGTGCAAAAAAGGGTTAGAAATGCCAAAAAAGGCTTCAAAATGGTTAGAGATGTGCAAACTGGATGGAAAAGGCCAAAAATGGCTTAAAAGTTCGTAGAGATCTGCATACACGGGTTAGAAATGGCCAAAAGTGTTTAAAAGTGCTTAGATATGTGCAAAAATGGGTTAGAAATTAAAAATGGCATTAAAGTGGTTAGAGATTTGCAAAAACGGGTTAGGAATGGCCGAAAATGGCTTTAAAGTGCTTAGGGATCTGCAAAAATGGGTTAGAAACGGCCCAGAAATGCCATTCAAAATTGCTTGGAGATGTGCAAACATGGGCTAGAAATGGCCAAAAATGGCTTTAAAGTGGTTAGGGATTTGCAAAAATGGGTTAGAAATGCCAAAAAAGTCTTTAAAGTGGTTAGAGATTTGCACAAAAAGGTTAGAAATGCCAAAAATGGCTTTAAAGTGCTTAGAGATTTGCAAAATGGGTGAGAAATGGCCAAAAATGGCTTTAAAGTGCTTAGAGATTTGCAAAAAATGGGTGACAAATGGCAAAATGGCTTTAAAGTGCTTAGAGATTAGCAAAAAAGGTCAGAAATGCCAAAAATGGCTTCAAAATGGTTAGACATGTGCAAACTGGATATTAAAGGCCAAAAAAGGCTTAAAAGTTCGCAGAGATCTGCAAAAATGGGTTAGAAACGGCCAAAATGCCATTCAAAATTGCTTAGAGATGAGCAAACATGGGTTAGAAATGGCCAAAAATGGTTTTAAAAGTGCTTAGAGATGTGCAAAAATGGGTTAGAAATGCTAAAAATGGCTTAAAAGTGCTTAGAGATTTGCAAAAATGGGTTAGAAATGCTAAAAATGGCTTAAAAGTGCTTAGAGATGTGCAAAAATGGTTAGAAATGCTAAAAAATGGCTTTAAAGTGCTTAGAGATGTGCAAAAATGGGTTAGAAATGCCAAAAAAGGCTTTAAAGTGGTTAGAGATTTGCACAAACAGGTTAGAAATGCCAAAAATGGCTTTAAAGAGCTTAGGGATTTGGAAAAACTGGTTAGAAATGGCCGAAAATGGCTTTAAAGTGCTTAGAGATTTGCAAAAATGGGTGAGAAAAGGCCAAAATGGCTTTAAAGTGCTTAGAGATTAGCAAAAAAGGGTCAGAAATGCCAAAAATGGCTTCAAAAAGGTTAGAGATGTGCAAACTGGTTTGAAAAGGCCAAAAAAGGCTTAAAAAGTTCGCAGAGATCTGCAAAAATGGGTTAGAAACGGCCAAAAATGCCATTCAAAATTGCTTAGAGATGAGCAAACATGGGTTAGAAATGGCCAAAAATGGTTTAAAAGTGCTTAGGGATTTGCAAAAATGGGTTAGAAATGCTAAAAATGGCTTAAAAGTGCTTAGAGATGTGCAAAAATGCGTTAGAAATGCTAAAAATGGCTTTAAAGTGCTTAGAGATTCGCAAAAATTTGTTAGAAATGCTAAAAATGGCTTAAAAGTGCTTAGAGATGTTGCAAAAATGGGTTAGAAATGCCAAAAATGGCTTCAAAATGGTTAGAGATGTGCAAACTGGATGGAAAAGGCCAAAAATGGCTTAAAAGTTCGCAGAGATCTGCATACACGGGTTAGAAATGGCCAAAAGTGGTTTAAAAGTGCTTAGATATGTGCAAAAATGGGTTTGAAATTAAAAATGGCATTAAAGTGGTTAGAGATTTGCACAAACATGTTAGAATTGCCAAAAATGCTTTAAAGTGCTTAGGGACTTGCACAAACAGGTTAGAAATGGCCGAAAATGCTTTAAAGTGCTTAGAGATTAGCAAAAAAGGGTCAGAAATGCCAAAATGGCTTCAAAATGGTTAGAGATGTGCAAACTGGTTTGAAAAGGCCAAAAAGGCTTAAAAGTTCGCAGAGATCTGCAAAAATGGGTTAGAAACGGCCAAAAATGCCATTCAAAATTGCTTAGAGATGAGCAAACATGGGTTAGAAATGGCCGAAAATGGCTTTGAAGTGCTTAGAGAATTGCAAAAATAGGTTAGAAATGGCCAAAATGGCTTTAAAGTGCTTAGGGATTTGCAAAAATGGGTTAGAAAGGGCCAAAGGTTGCTTTAAATTGCTTAGAGATGTGCAAAAATGGGTTAGAAATGCTAAAAATGGCTTAAAAGTGCGTAGAGATTTGCAAAAAGGAGTTAGAAGTGCTAAAAAAGGCTTTAAAGTGCTTAGGGATCTGCAAAAATGGGTTAGAAACGGCCAGAAATGCCATTCAAAATTGCTTAGAGATGTGCAAACATGGGCTAGAAATGGCCAAAAATGGCTTTAAAGTGGTTAGGGATTTGCAAAAATGGGTTAGAAATGCCAAAAAAGTCTTTAAAGTGGTTAGAGATTTGCACAAAAAGGTTAGAAATGCCAAAAATGGCTTTAAAGTGCTTAGAGATTTGCAAAAATGGGTGAGAAATGGCCGAAAATGGCTTTAAAGTGCTTAGAGATTTGCAAAAATGGGTGACAAATGGCCAAAATGGCTTTAAAGTGCTTAGAGATTAGCAAAAAAGGGTCAGAAATGCCAAAAATGGCTTCAAAATGGTTAGAACATGTGCAAACTGGATAGAAAAGGCCAAAAAAGGCTTAAAGTTCGTAGAGATCTGCAAAAATGGGTTAGAAAAGGCCAAAAATGCCATTCAAAATTGCTTAGAGATGTGCAAACATGGGCTAGAAATGGCCAAAAATGGCTTTAAAGTGGTTAGGGATTTGCAAAAATGGGTTAGAAATGCCAAAAATGGCTTTAAAGTGGTTAGAGATTTGCACAAACAGGTTAGAAATGCCAAAAATGGCTTTAAAGTGCTTAGGGATTTGGAAAAACGGGTTAGAAATGGCCGAAAATGGCTTTAAAGTGCTTAGGGATTTGCAAAAAAGGGTTAGAAATGGCCAAAATGGCTTTAAAGTGCTTAGAGATTAGCAAAAAAGGGTCAGAAATGCCAAAAATGGCTTCAAAATGGTTAGAGATGTGAAAACTGGATAGAAAAGGCCAAAAATGGCTTAAAAGTTCGCAGAGATCTGCAAAAATGGGTTAGAATCGGCCAAAAATGCCATTCAAAATTGCTTAGAGATGAGCAAACATGGGTTAGAAATGGACGAAAATGGCTTTAAAGTGCTTAGAGAATTGCAAAAATAGGTTAGAAATGGCCAAAATGGCTTTAAAGTGCTTAGGGATTTGCAAAATGGGTTAGAAATGCCAAAGGTTGCTTTAAATTGCTTAGAGATGTGCAAAAATGGGTTAGAAATGCTAAAAATGGCTTAAAAGTGCGTAGAGATTTGCAAAAAGGAGTTAGAAGTGCTAAAAAAGGCTTTAAAGTGCTTAGAGATTTGCAAAAATGGGTGAGAAATGCTAAAAATGGCATTAAAGTGCTTAGAGATTTGCAAAAACGGGTTAGAAATGGCCGAAAACGGCTTTAAAGTGCTTAGGGATTAGCAAAAATGGGTTAGAAATGCCAAAAATGGCTTTGAAATGGTTAGAGATGTGCAAACTGGATAGAAAAGGCCAAAAATGGCTTAAAAGTTCGTAGAGATCTGCAAAAATGGGTTAGAAACGGCCAAAAATGCATTCAAAATTGCTTAGAGATGTGCAAACATGGGCTAGAAATGGCCAAAATGGCTTTAAAGTGGTTAGGGATTTGCAAAAATGGGTTAGAAATGCCAAAAAAGTCTTTAAAGTGGTTAGAGATTTGCACAAACAGGTTAGAAATGCCAAAAATGGCTTTAAAGAGCTTAGGGATTTGGAAAAACTGGTTAGAAATGGCCGAAAATGGCTTTAAAGTGCTTAGAGATTTGCAAAAATGGGTGAGAAAAGGCCAAAATGGCTTTAAAGTGCTTAGAGATTAGCAAAAAAGGGTCAGAAATGCCAAAAATGGCTTCAAAATGGTTAGACATGTGCAAACTGGTTTGAAAAGGCCAAAAAAGGCTTAAAAGTTCGCAGAGATCTGCAAAAATGGGTTAGAAACGGCCAAAAATGCCATTCAAAATTGCTTAGAGATGAGCAAACATGGGTTAGAAATGGCCAAAAATGGTTTAAAAGTGCTTAGGGATTTGCAAAAATGGGTTAGAAATGCTAAAAATGGCTTAAAAGTGCTTAGAGATGTGCAAAAATGGGTTAGAAATGCTAAAAATGGCTTTAAAGTGCTTAGAGATTCGCAAAAATTTGTTAGAAATGCTAAAAATGGCTTTAAAGTGCTTAGAGATGTGCAAAAAAGGGTTAGAAATGCCAAAAAAGGCTTCAAAATGGTTAGAGATGTGCAAACTGGATGGAAAAGGCCAAAAATGGCTTAAAAGTTCGCAGAGATCTGCATACACGGGTTAGAAATGGCCAAAAGTGGTTTAAAAGTGCTTAGATATGTGCAAAAATGGGTTTGAAATTAAAAATGGCATTAAAGTGGTTAGAGATTTGCACAAACATGTTAGAATGCCAAAAATGGCTTTAAAGTGCTTAGGGACTTGCACAAACAGGTTAGAAATGGCCGAAAATGGCTTTAAAGTGCTTAGAGATTAGCAAAAAAGGGTCAGAAATGCCAAAAATGGCTTCAAAATGGTTAGAGATGTGCAAACTGGTTTGAAAAGGCCAAAAAAGGCTTAAAAGTTCGCAGAGATCTGCAAACATGGGTTAGAAACGGCCAAAAATGCCATTCAAAATTGCTTAGAGATGAGCAAACATGGGTTAGAAATGGCCGAAAATGGCTTTGAAGTGCTTAGAGAATTGCAAAAATAGGTTAGAAATGGCCAAAATGGCTTTAAAGTGCTTAGGGATTTGCAAAAATGGGTTAGAAAGGGCCAAAGGTTGCTTTAAATTGCTTAGAGATGTGCAAAAATGGGTTAGAAATGCTAAAAATGGCTTAAAAGTGCGTAGAGATTTGCAAAAAGGAGTTAGAAGTGCTAAAAAAGGCTTTAAAGTGCTTAGGGATCTGCAAAAATGGGGTTAGAAACGGCCAGAAATGCCATTCAAAATTGCTTAGAGATGTGCAAACATGGGCTAGAAATGGCCAAAAATGGCTTTAAAGTGGTTAGGGATTTGCAAAAATGGGTTAGAAATGCCAAAAAAAGTCTTTAAAGTGGTTAGAGATTTGCACAAAAAGGTTAGAAATGCCAAAAATGGCTTTAAAGTGCTTAGAGATTTGCAAAAATGGGTGAGAAATGGCCGAAAATGGCTTAAAGTGCTTAGAGATTTGCAAAAATGGGTGACAAATGGCCAAAATGCTTTAAAGTGCTTAGAGATTAGCAAAAAAGGGTCAGAAATGCCAAAAATGGCTTCAAAATGGTTAGACATGTGCAAACTGGATATTAAAGGCCAAAAAAGGCTTAAAAGTTCGTAGAGATCTGCAAAAATGGGTTAGAAAAGGCCAAAATGCCATTCAAAATTGCTTAGAGATGTGCAAACATGGGCTAGAAATGGCCAAAAATGGCTTTAAAGTGGTTAGGGATTTGCAAAAATGGGTTAGAAATGCCAAAAATGGCTTTAAAGTGGTTAGAGATTTGCACAAACAGGTTAGAAATGCCAAAAATGGCTTTAAAGTGCTTAGGGATTTGGAAAAACGGGTTAGAAATGGCCGAAAATGGCTTTAAAGTGCTTAGGGATTTGCAAAAAAGGGTTAGAAATGGCCAAAATGGCTTTAAAGTGCTTAGAGATTAGCAAAAAAGGGTCAGAAATGCCAAAAATGGCTTCAAAATGGTTAGAGATGTGAAAACTGGATAGAAAAGGCCAAAAATGGCTTAAAAGTTCGCAGAGATCTGCAAAAATGGGTTAGAATCGGCCAAAAATGCCATTCAAAATTGCTTAGAGATGAGCAAACATGGGTTAGAAATGGACGAAAATGGCTTTAAAGTGCTTAGAGAATTGCAAAAATAGGTTAGAAATGGCCAAAATGGCTTTAAAGTGCTTAGGGATTTGCAAAAATGGGTTAGAAATGCCAAAGGTTGCTTTAAATTGCTTAGAGATGTGCAAAAATGGGTTAGAAATGCTAAAAATGGCTTAAAAGTGCGTAGAGATTTGCAAAAAGGAGTTAGAAGTGCTAAAAAAGGCTTTAAAGTGCTTAGAGATTTGCAAAAATGGGTGAGAAATGCTAAAAATGGCATTAAAGTGCTTAGAGATTTGCAAAAACGGGTTAGAAATGGCCGAAAACGGCTTTAAAGTGCTTAGGGATTAGCAAAAATGGGTTAGAAATGCCAAAAATGGCTTTGAAATGGTTAGAGATGTGCAAACTGGATAGAAAAGGCCAAAAATGGCTTAAAAGTTCGTAGAGATCTGCAAAAATGGGTTAGAAACGGCCAAAAATGCCATTCAAAATTGCTTAGAGATGTGCAAACATGGGCTAGAAATGGCCAAAAATGGCTTTAAAGTGGTTAGGGATTTGCAAAAATGGGTTAGAAATGCTAAAAATGGCTTAAAAGTGCGTAGAGATTTGCAAAAAGGAGTTAGAAGTGCTAAAAAAGGCTTTAAAGTGCTTAGAGATTTGCAAAAATGGGTGAGAAATGATAAAAATGGCATTAAAGTGCTTAGAGATTTGCAAAAACGGGTTAGAAATGGCCGAAAACGGCTTTAAAGTGCTTAGGGATTAGCAAAAATGGGTTAGAAATGCCAAAAATGGCTTTGAAATGGTTAGAGATGTGCAAACTGGATAGAAAAGGCCAAAAATGGCTTAAAAGTTCGTAGAGATCTGCAAAAATGGGTTAGAAACGGCCAAAAATGCCATTCAAAATTGCTTAGAGATGTGCAAACATGGGCTAGAAATGGCCAAAAATGGCTTTAAAGTGGTTAGGGATTTGCAAAAATGGGTTAGAAATGCCAAAAAAGTCTTTAAAGTGGTTAGAGATTTGCACAAACAGGTTAGAAATGCCAAAAATGGCTTTAAAGAGCTTAGGGATTTGGAAAAACTGGTTAGAAATGGCCGAAAATGGCTTTAAAGTGCTTAGAGATTTGCAAAAATGGGTGAGAAAAGGCCAAAATGGCTTAAAGTGCTTAGAGATTAGCAAAAAAGGGTCAGAAATGCCAAAAATGGCTTCAAAATGGTTAGAGATGTGCAAACTGGTTTGAAAAGGCCAAAAAAGGCTTAAAAGTTCGCAGAGATCTGCAAAAATGGGTTAGAAACGGCCAAAAATGCCATTCAAAATTGCTTAGAGATGAGCAAACATGGGTTAGAAATGGCCAAAAATGGTTTTAAAAGTGCTTAGGGATTTGCAAAAATGGGTTAGAAATGCTAAAAATGGCTTAAAGTGCTTAGAGATGTGCAAAAATGGGTTAGAAATGCTAAAAATGGCTTTAAAGTGCTTAGAGATTCGCAAAAATTTGTTAGAAATGCTAAAAATGGCTTTAAAGTGCTTAGAGATGTGCAAAAAAGGGTTAGAAATGCCAAAAAAGGCTTCAAAATGGTTAGAGATGTGCAAACTGGATGGAAAAGGCCAAAAATGGCTTAAAAGTTCGCAGAGATCTGCATACACGGGTTAGAAATGGCCAAAAGTGGTTTAAAAGTGCTTAGATATGTGCAAAAATGGGTTTGAAATTAAAAATGGCAATTAAAGTGGTTAGAGATTTGCACAAACATGTTAGAATTGCCAAAAATGGCTTTAAAGTGCTTAGGGACTTGCACAAACAGGTTAGAAATGGCCGAAAATGGCTTAAAGTGCTTAGAGATTAGCAAAAAAGGGTCAGAAATGCCAAAAATGGCTTCAAAATGGTTAGAGATGTGCAAACTGGTTTGAAAAGGCCAAAAAAGGCTTAAAAGTTCGCAGAGATCTGCAAACATGGGTTAGAAACGGCCAAAAATGCCATTCAAAATTGCTTAGAGATGAGCAAACATGGGTTAGAAATGGCCGAAAATGGCTTTGAAGTGCTTAGAGAATTGCAAAAATAGGTTAGAAATGGCCAAAATGGCTTTAAAGTGCTTAGGGATTTGCAAAAATGGGTTAGAAAGGGCCAAAGGTTGCTTTAAATTGCTTAGAGATGTGCAAAAATGGGTTAGAAATGCTAAAAATGGCTTAAAAGTGCGTAGAGATTTGCAAAAGGAGTTAGAAGTGCTAAAAAAGGCTTTAAAGTGCTTAGGGATCTGCAAAAATGGGTTAGAAACGGCCAGAAATGCCATTCAAATTGCTTAGAGATGTGCAAACATGGGCTAGAAATGGCCAAAAATGGCTTTAAAGTGGTTAGGGATTTGCAAAAATGGGTTAGAAATGCAAAAAAGTCTTTAAAGTGGTTAGAGATTTGCACAAAAAGGTTAGAAATGCCAAAAATGGCTTTAAAGTGCTTAGAGATTTGCAAAAATGGGTGAGAAATGGCCGAAAATGGCTTTAAAGTGCTTAGAGATTTGCAAAAATGGGTGACAAATGGCCAAAATGGCTTTAAAGTGCTTAGAGATTAGCAAAAAAGGGTCAGAAATGCCAAAAATGGCTTCAAAATGGTTAGACATGTGCAAACTGGATATTAAAGGCCAAAAAAGGCTTAAAAGTTCGCAGAGATCTGCAAAAATGGGTTAGAAACGGCCAAAAATGCCATTCAAAATTGCTTAGAGATGAGCAAACATGGGTTAGAAATGGCCAGAAATGGTTTAAAAGTGGTTAGGGATTTGCAAAAATGGGTTAGAAATGCTAAAAATGGCTTAAAAGTGCTTAGGGATGTGCAAAAATTTGTTAGAAATGCTAAAAATGGCTTAAAAGTGCTTAGAGATGTGCAAAAAAGGGTTAGAAATGCCAAAAAGCTTCAAAATGGTTAGAGATGTGCAAACTGGATGGAAAAGGCCAAAAATGGCTTAAAAGTTCGTAGAGATCTGCATACACGGGTTAGAAATGGCCAAAAGTGGTTTAAAAGTGCTTAGATATGTGCAAAAATGGGTTAGAAATTAAAAATGGCATTAAAGTGGTTAGAGATTTGCACAAACAGGTTAGAATTGCCAAAAATGGCTTTAAAGTGCTTAGGGATTTGGAAAAATGGGTTAGAAATGGCCGAAAATTTCTTTAAAGTGCTAAGAGATTTGCAAAAATGGGTGAGAAAATAAAAATGGCATTAAAGTGCTTAGAGATTTGCAAAAAAGGGTTAGAAATGGCCGAAAACGGCTTTAAAGTGCTTAGGGATTAGCAAAAATGGGTTAGAAATGGCCGAAAATGGCTTTAAAGTGGTTAGGGATTTGCAAAAATGGGTGAGAAAAGGCCAAAAATGCCATTCAAAATTGCTTAGAGATGTACAAACATGGGCTAGAAATGGCCAAAAATGGCTTTAAAGTGGTTAGGGATTTGCAAAAATGGGTTAGAAATGCAAAAAAGTCTTTAAAGTGGTTAGAGATTTGCACAAAAAGGTTAGAAATGCCAAAAATGGCTTTAAAGAGCTTAGGGATTTGGAAAAACGGGTTAGAAATGGCCGAAAATGGCTTTAAAGTGCTTAGAGATTTGCAAAAATGGTGAGAAATGGCCAAAATGGCTTTAAAGTGCTTAGAGATTAGCAAAAAAGGGTCAGAAATGCCAAAAATGGCTTCAAAATGGTTAGAGATGTGCAAACTGGTTTGAAAAGGCCAAAAAAGGCTTAAAAGTTCGCAGAGATCTGCAAAAATGGGTTAGAAACGGCCAAAAATGCCATTCAAAATTGCTTAGAGATGAGCAAACATGGGTTAGAAATGGACGAAAATGGCTTTAAAGTGCTTAGAGAATTGCAAAAATAGGTTAGAAATGGCCGAAAATGGCTTTAAAGTGCTTAAGGATTTGCAAAAATGGGTTAGAAAGGGCCAAAGGTTGCTTTAAATTGCTTAGAGATGTGCAAAAATGGGTTTGAAATGCTAAAAATGGCTTAAAAGTGCTTAGAGATGTGCAGAAATGGGTTAGAAATGCTAAAAATGGCTTAAAAGTGCTTAGAGATTTGCAAAAATGGGTTAGAAACGGCCAGAAATGCCATTCAAAATTGCTTGGAGATGTGCAAACATGGGCTAGAAATGGCCAAAAATGGCTTTAAAGTGGTTAGGGATTCGCAAAAATGGGTTAGAAATGCCAAAAAAGTCTTTAAAGTGGTTAGAGATTTGCACAAACAGGTTAGAAATGCCAAAAATGGCTTTAAAGTGCTTAGAGATTTGCAAAAATGGTGACAAATGGCCAAAATGGCTTTAAAGTGCTTAGAGATTAGCAAAAAAGTGTCAGAAATGCCAAAAATGGCTTCAAAATGGTTAGACATGTGCAAACTGGATAGAAAAGGCCAAAAAAGGCTTAAAAGTTCGCAGAGATCTGCAAAAATGGGTCAGAAACGGCCAAAAATGCCATTCAAAATTGCTTAGAGATGAGCAAACATGGGTTAGAAATGGCCAAAAATGGTTTAAAAGTGCTTAGAGATGTGCAAAAATGGTTAGAAATGCTAAAAATGGCTTAAAAGCGCTTAGAGATTTGCAAAAATGGGTTAGAAATGCTAAAAATGGCTTTAAAGTGCTTAGAGATGTGAAAAAAAGTGTTAGAAAAGCCAAAAATGGCTTTAAAGTGCTTAGGGATTTGGAAAAACGGGTTAGAAATGGCCGAAAATGGCTTTAAAGTGCTTAGAGATTTGCAAAAATGGGTGAGAAAATAAAAATGGCATTAAAGTGCTTAGAGATTTGCAAAAAAGGGTTAGAAATGGCCGAAAACGGCTTTAAAGTGCTTAGGGATTAGCAAAAATGGGTTAGAAATGGCCGAAAATGGCTTTAAAGTGCTTAGGGATTAGCAAAAATGGGTTAGAAATGCTAAAAATGGCTTTAAAGTGCGTAGAGATTTGCAAAAATGGGTGAGAAATGCTAAAAATGGCATTAAAGTGCTTAGAGATTTGCAAAAACGGGTTAGAAATGGCCGAAAACGGCTTTAAAGTGCATAGGGATTAGCAAAAATGGTTAGAAATGCCAAAAATGGCTTTGAAATGGTTAGAGATGTGCAAACTGGATAGAAAAGGCCAAAAATGGCTTAAAAGTTCGTAGAGATCTGCAAAAATGGTTAGAAACGGCCAAAAATGCCATTCAAAATTGCTTAGAGATGTGCAAACATGGGCTAGAAATGGCCAAAAATGGCTTTAAAGTGGTTAGGGATTTGCAAAAATGGGTTAGAAATGCCAAAAAAGTCTTTAAAGTGGTTAGAGATTTGCACAAACAGGTTAGAAATGCAAAAATGGCTTTAAAGAGCTTAGGGATTTGGAAAAAACTGGTTAGAAATGTCCGAAAATGGCTTTAAAGTGCTTAGAGATTTGCAAAAATGGGTGAGAAAAGGCCAAAATGGCTTTAAAGTGCTTAGAGATTAGCAAAAAAGGGTCAGAAATGCCAAAAATGGCTTCAAAATGGTTAGAGATGTGCAAACTGGTTTGAAAAGGCCAAAAAAGGCTTAAAAGTTCGCAGAGATCTGCAAAAATGGGTTAGAAACGGCCAAAAATGCCATTCAAAATTGCTTAGAGATGAGCAAACATGGGTTAGAAATGGCCAAAGGTTGCTTTAAATTGCTTAGAGATGTGCAAAAATGGGTTAGAAATGCTAAAAATGGCTTAAAAGTGCTTAGAGATGTGCAAAAATGGGTTAGAAATGCTAAAAATGGCTTTAAAGTGCTTAGAGATTCGCAAAAATTTGTTAGAAATGCTAAAAATGGCTTTAAAGTGCTTAGAGATGTGCAAAAAAGGGTTAGAAATGCCAAAAAAAGGCTTCAAAATGGTTAGAGATGTGCAAACTGGATGGAAAAGGCCAAAATGGCTTAAAAGTTCGCAGAGATCTGCATACACGGGTTAGAAATGGCCAAAAGTGGTTTAAAAGTGCTTAGATATGTGCAAAAATGGGTTTGAAATTAAAAATGGCATTAAAGTGCTTAGAGATTTGCACAAACATGTTAGAATTGCCAAAAATGGCTTTAAAGTGCTTAGGGACTTGCACAAACAGGTTAGAAATGGCCGAAAATGGCTTTAAAGTGCTTAGAGATTAGCAAAAAAGGGTCAGAAATGCCAAAAATGGCTTCAAAATGGTTTAGAGATGTGCAAACTGGTTTGAAAAGGCCAAAAAAGGCTTAAAAGTTCGCAGAGATCTGCAAACATGGGTTAGAAACGGCCAAAAATGCCATTCAAAATTGCTTAGAGATGAGCAAACATGGGTTAGAAATGGACGAAAATGGCTTTGAAGTGCTTAGAGAATTGCAAAAACAGGTTAGAAATGGCCAAAATGGCTTTAAAGTGCTTAGGATTTGCAAAAATGGGTTAGAAAGGGCCAAAGGTTGCTTTAAATTGCTTAGAGATGTGCAAAAATGGGTTAGAAATGCTAAAAATGGCTTAAAAGTGCGTAGAGATTTGCAAAAAGGAGTTAGAAGTGCTAAAAAAGGCTTTAAAGTGCTTAGGGATCTGCAAAAATGGGTTAGAAACGGCCAGAAATGCCATTCAAAATTGCTTGGAGATGTGCAAACATGGGCTAGAAATGGCCAAAAATGGCTTTAAAGTGGTTAGGGATTTGCAAAAATGGGTTAGAAATGCCAAAAAAGTCTTTAAAGTGGTTAGAGATTTGCACAAACAGGTTAGAAATGCCAAAAATGGCTTTAAAGAGCTTAGGGATTTGGAAAAACTGGTTAGAAATGGCCGAAAATGGCTTTAAAGTGCTTAGAGATTTGCAAAAATGGGTGAGAAAAGGCCAAAATGGCTTTAAAGTGCTTAGAGATTAGCAAAAAAGGGTCAGAAATGCCAAAAATGGCTTCAAATGGTTAGACATGTGCAAACTGGATATTAAAGGCCAAAAAAGGCTTAAAAGTTCGCAGAGATCTGCAAAAATGGGTTAGAAACGGCCAAAAATGCCATTCAAAATTGCTTAGAGATGAGCAAACATGGGTTAGAAATGGACGAAAATGGCTTTGAAGTGCTTAGAGAATTGCAAAAACAGGTTAGAAATGGCCAAAATGGCTTTAAAGTGCTTAGGGATTTGCAAAAATGGGTTAGAAAGGGCCAAAGGTTGCTTTAAATTGCTTAGAGATGTGCAAAAATGGGTTAGAAATGCTAAAAATGGCTTAAAAGTGCGTAGAGATTTGCAAAAAGGAGTTAGAAGTGCTAAAAAAGGCTTTAAAGTGCTTAGGGATCTGCAAAAATGGGTTAGAAACGGCCAGAAATGCCATTCAAAATTGCTTGGAGATGTGCAAACATGGGCTAGAAATGGCCAAAATGGCTTTAAAGTGGTTAGGGATTTGCAAAAATGGGTTAGAAATGCCAAAAAAGTCTTTAAAGTGGTTAGAGATTTGCACAAACAGGTTAGAAATGCCAAAAATGGCTTTAAAGAGCTTAGGGATTTGGAAAAACTGGTTAGAAATGGCCGAAAATGGCTTTAAAGTGCTTAGAGATTTGCAAAAATGGGTGAGAAAAGGCCAAAATGGCTTTAAAGTGCTTAGAGATTAGCAAAAAAGGGTCAGAAATGCCAAAAATGGCTTCAAAATGGTTAGACATGTGCAAACTGGATATTAAAGGCCAAAAAAGGCTTAAAAGTTCGCAGAGATCTGCAAAAATGGGTTAGAAACGGCCAAAAATGCCATTCAAAATTGCTTAGAGATGAGCAAACATGGGTTAGAAATGGCCAGAAATGGTTTAAAAGTGGTTAGGGATTTGCAAAATGGGTTAGAAATGCTAAAAATGGCTTAAAAGTGCTTAGAGATGTGCAAAAATTTGTTAGAAATGCTAAAAATGGCTTAAAAGTGCTTAGAGATGTGCAAAAAAGGGTTAGAAATGCCAAAAAAGGCTTCAAAATGGTTAGAGATGTGCAAACTGGATGGAAAAGGCCAAAATGGCTTAAAAGTTCGTAGAGATCTGCATACACGGGTTAGAAATGGCCAAAAGTGGTTTAAAAGTGCTTAGATATGTGCAAAAATGGGTTAGAAATTAAAAATGGCATTAAAGTGGTTAGAGATTTGCACAAACAGGTTAGAATTGCCAAAAATGGCTTTAAAGTGCTTAGGGATTTGGAAAAATGGGGTTAGAAATGGCCGAAAATTTCTTTAAAGTGCTAAGAGATTTGCAAAAATGGGTGAGAAAATAAAAATGGCATTAAAGTGCTTAGAGATTTGCAAAAAAGAGTTAGAAATGGCCGAAAACGGCTTTAAAGTGCTTAGAGATTAGCAAAAATGGGTTAGAAATGGCCGAAAATGGCTTTAAAGTGGTTAGGGATTTGCAAAAATGGGTGAGAAAAGGCCAAAAATGCCATTCAAAATTGCTTGGAGATGTACAAACATGGGCTAGAAATGGCCAAAAAAGGCTTAAAAGTTCGCAGAGATCTGCAAAAATGGGTTAGAAATGCCAAAAAAGTCTTTAAAGTGGTTAGAGATTTGCACAAAAAGGTTAGAAATGCCAAAAATGGCTTTAAAGAGCTTAGGGATTTGGAAAAACGGGTGAGAAATGGCCGAAAATGGCTTTAAAGTGCTTAGAGATTTGCAAAAATGGGTGAGAAATGGCCAAAATGGCTTTAAAGTGCTTAGAGATTAGCAAAAAAGGGTCAGAAATGCCAAAAATGGCTTCAAAATGGTTAGAGATGTGCAAACTGGTTTGAAAAGGCCAAAAAAGGCTTAAAAGTTCGCAGAGATCTGCAAAAATGGGTTAGAAACGGCCAAAAATGCCATTCAAAATTGCTTAGAGATGAGCAAACATGGGTTAGAAATGGACGAAAATGGCTTTAAAGTGCTTAGAGAATTGCAAAAATAGGTTAGAAATGGCCGAAAAATGGCTTTAAAGTGCTTAAGGATTTGCAAAAATGGGTTAGAAAGGGCCAAAGGTTGCTTTAAATTGCTTAGAGATGTGCAAAAATGGGTTTGAAATGCTAAAAATGGCTTAAAAGTGCTTAGAGATGTGCAGAAATGGGTTAGAAATGCTAAAAATGGCTTAAAAGTGCTTAGAGATTTGCAAAAATGGGTTAGAAACGGCCAGAAATGCCATTCAAAATTGCTTGGAGATGTGCAAACATGGGCTAGAAATGGCCAAAAATGGCTTTAAAGTGGTTAGGGATTCGCAAAAATGGGTTAGAAATGCCAAAAAAGTCTTTAAAGTGGTTAGAGATTTGCACAAAAAGGTTAGAAATGCCAAAAATGGCTTTAAAGAGCTTAGGGATTTGGAAAAATGGGTTAGAAATGGCCGAAAATGGCTTTAAAGTGCTTAGAGATATGCAAAAATGGGTGACAAATGGCCAAAATGGCTTTAAAGTGCTTAGAGATTAGCAAAAAAGGGTCAGAAATGCCAAAAATGGCTTCAAATGGTTAGAGATGTGCAAACTGGTTTGAAAAGGCCAAAAAAGGCTTAAAAGTTCGCAGAGATCTGCAAAAATGGGTTAGAAACGGCCAAAAATGCCATTCAAAATTGCTTGGAGATGTGCAAACATGGGCTAGAAATGGCCAAAAATGGCTTTAAAGTGGTTAGGGATTTGCAAAAATGGGTTAGAAATGCCAAAAAAGTCTTTAAAGTGGTTAGAGATTTGCACAAAAAGGTTAGAAATGCCAAAAAAGGCGTTAAAATGCTTAGGGATTTGCAAAAATGGGGTGACAAATGGCCAAAATGGCTTTAAAGTGCTTAGAGATTAGCAAAAAAGGGTCAGAAATGCCAAAAATGGCTTCAAAATGGTTAGACATGTGCAAACTGGATAGAAAAGGCCAAAAAAGGCTTAAAAGTTCGCAGAGATCTGCAAAAATGGGTTAGAAACGGCCAAAAATGCCATTCAAAATTGCTTAGAGATGAGCAAACATGGGTTAGAAATGGCCAAAAATGGTTTAAAAGTGCTTAGAGATGTGCAAAAATGGGTTAGAAATGCTAAAAATGCTTAAAAGTGCTTAGAGATGTGCAAAAATGGGCTAGAAATGCTAAAAATGGCTTTAAAGTGCTTAGAGATTCACAAAAATTTGTTAGAAATGCTAAAAATGGCTTAAAAGTGCTTAGAGATGTGCAAAAAAGGGTTAGAAATGCCAAAAAAGGCTTCAAAATGGTTAGAGATGTGCAAACTGGATGGAAAAGGCCAAAAATGGCTTAAAAGTTCGCAGAGATCTGCATACACGGGTTAGAAATGGCCAAAAGTGGTTTAAAAGTGCTTAGATATGTGCAAAAATGGGTTAGAAATTAAAAATGGCATTAAAGTGGTTAGAGATTTGCACAAACAGGTTAGAATTGCCAAAAATGGCTTTAAAGTGCTTAGGGATTTGGAAAAACGGGATAGAAATGGCGAAAATGGCTTTAAAGTGCTTAGAGATTTGCAAAATGGGTGAGAAAATAAAAATGGCATTAAAGTGCTTAGAGATTTGCAAAAAAGTGTTAGAAATGGCCGAAAACGGCTTTAAAGTGCTTAGGGATTAGCAAAAATGGGTTAGAAATGGCCGAAAATGGCTTTAAAGTGGTTAGGGATTTGCAAAAATGGGTTAGAAATGCTAAAATGGCTTAAAAGTGCTTAGAGATTAGCAAAAAAGGGTTAGAAATGCCAAAAAAAGGGTATGAAATGGTTAGAGATGTGCAAACTGGATAGAAAAGGCCAAAAATGGCTTAAAAGTTCGTAGAGATCTGCAAAAATGGGTTAAAAACGGCCAAAAATGCCATTCAAAATTGCTTAGAGATGTGCAAACATGGGCTAGAAATGGCCAAAAATGGCTTTAAAGTGGTTAGGGATTTGCAAAAATGGGTTAGAAATGCCAAAAAAGTCTTTAAAGTGGTTAGAGATTTGCACAAAAAGGTTAGAAATGCCAAAAATGGCTTTAAAGAGCTTAGGGATTTGGAAAAACGGGTTAGAAATGGCCGAAAATGGCTTTCAAGTGCTTAGAGATTTGCAAAAATGGGTGAGAAATGGCCAAAATGGCTTTAAAGTGCTTAGAGATTAGCAAAAAAGGTCAGAAATGCCAAAAATGGCTTCGAAATGGTTAGAGATGTGCAAACTGGCTTGAAAAGGCCAAAAAAGGTTTAAAAGTTCGCAGAGATCTGCAAAATGGGTTAGAAACGGCCAAAAATGCCATTCAAAATTGCTTAGAGATGAGCAAACATGGGTTAGAAATGGCCGAAAATGCTTTAAAGTGCTTAGAGAATTGCAAAAATAGGTTAGAAATGGCCAAAATGGCTTTAAAGTGCTTAAGGATTTGCAAAAATGGGTTAGAAATGGCCAAAGGTTGCTTTAAATTGCTTAGAGATGTGCAAAAATGGGTTAGAAATGCTAAAAATGGCTTAAAAGTGCTTAGAGATGTGCAGAAATGGGTTAGAAATGCTAAAAATGGCTTAAAAGTGCTTAGAGATTTGCAAAAACTGGTTAGAAACCGCCAAAAATGCCATTCAAAATTGCTTGGAGATGTGCAAACATGGGCTAGAAATGGCCAAAAATGGCTTTAAAGTGGTTAGGGATTTGCAAAAATGGGTTAGAAATGCCAAAAATGGCTTTAAAGTGGTTAGAGATTTGCACAAACAGGTTAGAAATGCCAAAAATGGCTTTAAAGTGCTTAGGGATTTGGAAAAACGGGTTAGAAATGGCCGAAAATGGCTTTAAAGTGCTTAGAGATTTGCAAAAAAGGGTCAGAAATGCCAAAAATGGCTTCAAAATGGTTAGAGATGTGAAAACTGGATAGAAAAGGCCAAAAATGGCTTAAAAGTTCGCAGAGATCTGCAAAAATGGGTTAGAATCGGCCAAAAATGCCATTCAAAATTGCTTAGAGATGAGCAAACATGGGTTAGAAATGGACGAAAATGGCTTTAAAGTGCTTAGAGAATTGCAAAAAATAGGTTAGAAATGGCCAAAATGGCTTTAAAGTGCTTAAGGATTTGCAAAAATGGGTTAGAAATGGCCAAAGGTTGCTTTAAATTGCTTAGAGATGTGCAAAAATGGGTTAGAAATGCTAAAAATGGCTTAAAAGTGCTTAGAGATGTGCAGAAATGGGTTAGAAATGCTAAAATGGCTTTAAAAGTGCTTAGAGATTTGCAAAAATGGGTTAGAAACCGCCAAAAATGCCATTCAAAATTGCTTGGAGATGTGCAAACATGGGCTAGAAATGGCCAAAAATGGCTTTAAAGTGGTTAGGGATTTGCAAAAATGGGTTAGAAATGCCAAAAAAGTCTTTAAGTGGTTAGAGATTTGCACAAAAAGGTTTAGAAATGCCAAAATGGCGTTAAAATGCTTAGGGATTTGGAAAAACGGGTTAGAAATGGCCGAAAATGGCTTTCAAGTGCTTAGAGATTTGCAAAAATGGGTGACAAATGGCCAAAATGGCTTTAAAGTGCTTAGAGATTAGCAAAAAAGGGTCAGAAATGCCAAAAATGGCTTCAAATGGTTAGACATGTGCAAACTGGATAGAAAAGGCCAAAAAAGGCTTAAAAGTTCGCAGAGATCTGCAAAAATGGGTTAGAAACGGCCAAAATGCCATTCAAAATTGCTTAGAGATGAGCAAACATGGGTTAGAAATGGCCAAAATGGTTTAAAAGTGCTTAGAGATGTGCAAAAATGGGTTTAGAAATGCTAAAAATGGCTTAAAAGTGCTTAGAGATTTGCAAAAATGGCTTAGAAATGCTAAAAATGGCTTTAAAGTGCTTAGAGATTCGCAAAAATTTGTTAGAAATGCTAAAAATGGCTTAAAAGTGCTTAGAGATGTGCAAAAAGGGTTAGAAATGCCAAAAAAGGCTTCAAAATGGTTAGAGAGGTGCAAACTGGATGGAAAAGGCCAAAAATGGCTTAAAAGTTCGTAGAGATCTGCATACACGGGTTAGAAATGGCCAAAAGTGGTTTAAAAGTGCTTAGATATGTGCAAAAATGGGTTAGAAATTAAAAATGGCATTAAAGTGGTTAGAGATTTGCACAAACAGGTTAGAATTGCCAAAAATGGCTTTAAAGTGCTTAGGGATTTGGAAAAACGGGTTAGAAATGGCCGAAAATGGCTTTAAAGTGCTTAGAGATTTGCAAAAATGGGTTAGAAACCGCCAAAAATGCCATTCAAAATTGCTTGGAGATGTGCAAACATGGGCTAGAAATGGCCAAAAATGGCTTTAAAGTGGTTAGGGATTTGCAAAAATGGGTTAGAAATGCCAAAAATGGCTTTAAAGTGGTTAGAGATTTGCACAAACAGGTTAGAAATGCCAAAAATGGCTTTAAAGTGCTTAGGGATTTGGAAAAACGGGTTAGAAATGGCCGAAAATGGCTTTAAAGTGCTTAGGGATTTGCAAAAAAGCGTTAGAAATGGCCAAAAATGGCTTTAAAGTGCTTAGAGATTAGCAAAAAAGGGTCAGAAATGCCAAAAATGGCTTCAAAATGGTTAGAGATGTGCAAACTGGTTTGAAAAGGCCAAAAAAGGCTTAAAAGTTCGCAGAGATCTGCATACACGGGTTAGAAATGGCCAAAAGTGGTTTAAAAGTGCTTAGATATGTGCAAAAATGGGTTAGAAATTAAAAATGGCATTAAAGTGGTTAGAGATTTGCACAAACAGGTTAGAATTGCCAAAAATGGCTTTAAAGTGCTTAGGGATTTGGAAAAACGGGATAGAAATGGCCGAAAATGGCTTTAAAGTGCTTAGAGATTTGCAAAAAATGGGTGAGAAAATAAAAATGGCATTAAAGTGATTAGAGATTTGCAAAAAAGGGTTAGAAATGGCCGAAAACGGCTTTAAAGTGCTTAGGGATTAGCAAAAATGGGTTAGAAATGGCCGAAAATGGCTTTAAAGTGGTTAGGATTTGCAAAAATGGGTGAGAAATGCCAAAACGGCTTTAAAGTGCTTAGAGATTAGCAAAAAAGGGTCAGAAATGCCAAAAATGGCTTCAAAATGGTTAGAGATGTGCAAACTGGTTTGAAAAGGCCAAAAAAGGCTTAAAAGTTCGCAGAGATCTGCAAAATGGGTTAGAAACGGCCAAAAATGCCATTCAAAATTGCTTAGAGATGAGCAAACATGGGTTAGAAATGGCCGAAAATGGCTTTAAAGTGCTTAGAGAATTGCAAAAATAGGTTAGAAATGGCCAAAATGGCTTTAAAGTGCTTAAGGATTTGCAAAAATGGGTTAGAAAGGGCCAAAGGTTGCTTTAAATTGCTTAGAGATGTGCAAAAATGGTTTGAAATGCTAAAAATGGCTTAAAAGTGCTTAGAGATGTGCAGAAATGGGTTAGAAATGCTAAAAATGGCTTTAAAGTGGTAGGGATTTGCAAAATGGGTTAGAAACGGCCAGAAATGCCATTCAAAATTGCTTGGAGATGTGCAAACATGGGCTAGAAATGGCCAAAAATGGCTTTAAAGTGGTTAGGGATTCGCAAAAATGGGTTAGAAATGCCAAAAAAGTCTTTAAAAGTGGTTAGAGATTTGCACAAACAGGTTAGAAATGCCAAAAATGGCTTTAAGTGCTTAGGGATTAGCAAAATGGGTGACAAATGGCCAAAATGGCTTTAAAGTGCTTAGAGATTAGCAAAAAGTGTCAGAAATGCCAAAAATGGCTTCAAAATGGTTAGACATGTGCAAACTGGATAGAAAAGGCAAAAAAAGGCTTAAAAGTTAGCAGAGATCTGCAAAAATGGGTCAGAAACGGCCAAAAATGCCATTCAAAATTGCTTAGAGATGAGCAAACATGGGTTAGAAATGGCCAAAAATGGTTTAAAAGTGCTTAGAGATGTGCAAAAATGGGTTAGAAATGCTAAAAATGGCTTAAAAGCGCTTAGAGATTGCAAAAATGGGTTAGAAATGCTAAAAATGGCTTTAAAGTGCTTAGAGATGTGAAAAAAAGTGTTAGAAATGCCAAAAATGGCTTTAAAGTGCTTAGGGATTTGGAAAAACGGGTTAGAAATGGCCGAAAATGGCTTTAAAGTGCTTAGAGATTTGCAAAAATGGGTGAGAAAATAAAAATGGCATTAAAGTGCTTAGAGATTTGCAAAAAAGGGTTAGAAATGGCCGAAAACGGCTTTAAAGTGCTTAGGGATTAGCAAAATGGGTTAGAAATGGCCGAAAATGGCTTTAAAGTGCTTAGGGATAGCAAAAATGGGTTAGAAATGCTAAAAATTGCTTAAAAGTGCTTAGAGATTAGCAAAAAAGGGTTAGAAATGCCAAAAATGGCTTCGAAATGGTTAGAGATGTGCAAACTGGATAGAAAAGGCCAAAAATGGCTTAAAAGTTCGTAGAGATCTGAAAAAATGGGTTAGAAACGGCCAAAATGCCATACAAAATTGCTTAGAGATGTGCAAACATGGCTAGAAATGGCCAAAAATGGCTTTAAAGTGGTTAGGGATTTGCAAAAATGGGTTAGAAATGCCAAAAAGTCTTTAAAGTGGTTAGAGATTTGCACAAAAAGGTTAGAAATGCCAAAAATGGCTTTAAAGAGCTTAGGGATTTGGAAAAATGGTTAGAAATGGCCGAAAAAGGCTTTAAAGTGCTTAGAGATTTGCAAAAATGGGTGACAAATGGCCAAAATGGCTTTAAAGTGCTTAGAGATTAGCAAAAAAGGGTCAGAAATGCCAAAAATGGCTTCAAAATGGTTAGAGATGTGCAAACTGGTTTGAAAAGGCCAAAAAAGGCTTAAAAGTTCGCAGAGATCTGCAAAAATGGGTTAGAAACGGCCAAAAATGCCATTCAAAATTGCTTAGAGATGAGCAAACATGGGTTAGAAATGGCCGAAAATGGCTTTAAAGTGCTTAGAGAATTGCAAAAATAGGTTAGAAATGGCCAAAATGGCTTTAAAGTGCTTAAGGATTTGCAAAAATGGGTTAGAAATGGCCAAAGGTTGCTTTAAATTGCTTAGAGATGTGCAAAAATGGTTAGAAATGCTAAAAATGGCTTAAAAGTGCTTAGAGATGTGCAGAATGGGTTAGAAATGCTAAAAATGGCTTAAAAGTGCTTAGAGATTTGCAAAAATGGGTTAGAAAAGGCCAAAATGCCATTCAAAATTGCTTGGAGATGTGCAAACATTGGCTAGAAATGGCCAAAAAATGGCTTTAAGTGGTTAGGGATTTGCAAAAATGGGTTAGAAATGCCAAAAAAGTCTTTAAAGTGGTTAGAGATTTGCACAAAAAGGTTAGAAATGCCAAAAATGGCTTTAAAGAGCTTAGGGATTTGGAAAAATGGGTTAGAAATGGCCGAAAATGGCTTTAAAGTGCTTAGAGATTTGCAAAAATGGGTGACAAATGGCCAAATGGCTTTAAAGTGCTTAGAGATTAGCAAAAAAGGGTCAGAAATGCCAAAAATGGCTTCAAAATGGTTAGACATGTGCAAACTGGATAGAAAGGCCAAAAAAGGCTTAAAAGTTCGCAGAGATCTGCAAAAATGGGTTAGAAACGGCCAAAAATGCCATTCAAAATTGCTTAGAGATGAGCAAACATGGGTTAGAAATGGCCAAAAATGGTTTAAAAGTGCTTAGAGATGTGCAAAAATGGGTTAGAAATGCTAAAAATGGCTTAAAAGTGCTTAGAGATTTGCAAAATGGCTTAGAAATGCTAAAAATGGCTTTAAAGTGCTTAGAGATTCGCAAAAATTTGTTAGAAATGCTAAAAAATGGCTTAAAAGTGCTTAGAGATGTGCAAAAAAGGTTAGAAATGCCAAAAAAGGCTTCAAAATGGTTAGAGAGGTGCAAACTGGATGGAAAAGGCCAAAAATGGCTTAAAAGTTCGTAGAGATCTGCATACACGGGTTAGAAATGGCCAAAAGTGGTTTAAAAGTGCTTAGATATGTGCAAAAATGGGTTAGAAATTAAAAATGGCATTAAAGTGGTTAGAGATTTGCACAAACAGGTTAGAATTGCCAAAAATGGCTTTAAAGTGCTTAGGGATTTGGAAAAACGGGTTAGAAATGGCCGAAAATGGCTTTAAAGTGCTTAGAGATTTGCAAAAATGGGTTAGAAACCGCCAAAAATGCCATTCAAAATTGCTTGGAGATGTGCAAACATGGGCTAGAAATGGCCAAAAATGGCTTTAAAGTGGTTAGGGATTTGCAAAAATGGGTTAGAAATGCCAAAAATGGCTTTAAAGTGGTTAGAGATTTGCACAAACAGGTTAGAAATGCCAAAAATGGCTTTAAAGTGCTTAGGGATTTGGAAAAACGGGTTAGAAATGGCCGAAAATGGCTTTAAAGTGCTTAGGGATTTGCAAAAAAGGGTTAGAAATGGCCAAAAATGGCTTTAAAGTGCTTAGAGATTAGCAAAAAAGGGTCAGAAATGCCAAAAATGGCTTCAAAATGGTTAGAGATGTGCAAACTGTTTGAAAAGGCCAAAAAAGGCTTAAAAGTTCGCAGAGATCTGCATACACGGGTTAGAAATGGCCAAAAGTGGTTTAAAAGTGCTTAGATATGTGCAAAAATGGGTTAGAAATTAAAAATGGCATTAAAGTGGTTAGAGATTTGCACAAACAGGTTAGAATTGCCAAAAATGGCTTTAAAGTGCTTAGGGATTTGGAAAAACGGGATAGAAATGGCCGAAAATGGCTTTAAAGTGCTTAGAGATTTGCAAAAATGGGTGAGAAAATAAAAATGGCATTAAAGTGCTTAGAGATTTGCAAAAAAGGGTTAGAAATGGCCGAAAACGGCTTTAAAGTGCTTAGGGATTAGCAAAAATGGGTTAGAAATGGCCGAAAATGGCTTTAAAGTGGTTAGGGATTTGCAAAAATGGGTGAGAAATGGCCAAAACGGCTTTAAAGTGCTTAGAGATTAGCAAAAAAGGGTCAGAAATGCCAAAAATGGCTTCAAAATGGTTAGAGATGTGCAAACTGGTTTGAAAAGGCCAAAAAAGGCTTAAAAGTTCGCAGAGATCTGCAAAAATGGGTTAGAAACGGCCAAAAATGCCATTCAAAATTGCTTAGAGATGAGCAAACATGGGTTAGAAATGGCCGAAAATGGCTTTAAAGTGCTTAGAGAATTGCAAAAATAGGTTAGAAATGGCCAAAATGGCTTTAAAGTGCTTAAGGATTTGCAAAAATGGGTTAGAAAGGGCCAAAGGTTGCTTTAAATTGCTTAGAGATGTGCAAAAATGGGTTTGAAATGCTAAAAATGGCTTAAAAGTGCTTAGAGATGTGCAGAAATGGGTTAGAAATGCTAAAAATGGCTTTAAAGTGGTTAGGGATTTGCAAAAATGGGTTAGAAACGGCCAGAAATGCCATTCAAAATTGCTTGGAGATGTGCAAACATGGGCTAGAAATGGCCAAAAATGGCTTTAAAGTGGTTAGGGATTCGCAAAAATGGGTTAGAAATGCCAAAAAAGTCTTTAAAGTGGTTAGAGATTTGCACAAACAGGTTAGAAATGCCAAAAATGGCTTTAAAGTGCTTAGGGATTAGCAAAAATGGGTGACAAATGGCCAAAATGGCTTTAAAGTGCTTAGAGATTAGCAAAAAAGTGTCAGAAATGCCAAAAATGGCTTCAAAATGGTTAGACATGTGCAAACTGGATAGAAAAGGCCAAAAAAGGCTTAAAAGTTAGCAGAGATCTGCAAAAATGGGTCAGAAACGGCCAAAAATGCCATTCAAAATTGCTTAGAGATGAGCAAACATGGGTTAGAAATGGCCAAAAATGGTTTAAAAGTGCTTAGAGATGTGCAAAAATGGGTTAGAAATGCTAAAAATGGCTTAAAAGCGCTTAGAGATTTGCAAAAATGGGTTAGAAATGCTAAAAATGGCTTTAAAGTGCTTAGAGATGTGAAAAAAAGTGTTAGAAATGCCAAAAATGGCTTTAAAGTGCTTAGGGATTTGGAAAAACGGGTTAGAAATGGCCGAAAATGGCTTTAAAGTGCTTAGAGATTTGCAAAAATGGGTGAGAAAATAAAAATGGCATTAAAGTGCTTAGAGATTTGCAAAAAAGGGTTAGAAATGGCCGAAAACGGCTTTAAAGTGCTTAGGGATTAGCAAAAATGGGTTAGAAATGGCCGAAAATGGCTTTAAAGTGCTTAGGGATTAGCAAAAATGGGTTAGAAATGCTAAAAATTGCTTAAAAGTGCTTAGAGATTAGCAAAAAAGGGTTAGAAATGCCAAAAATGGCTTCGAAATGGTTAGAGATGTGCAAACTGGATAGAAAAGGCCAAAAATGGCTTAAAAGTTCGTAGAGATCTGAAAAAATGGGTTAGAAACGGCCAAAAATGCCATACAAAATTGCTTAGAGATGTGCAAACATGGGCTAGAAATGGCCAAAAATGGCTTTAAAGTGGTTAGGGATTTGCAAAAATGGGTTAGAAATGCCAAAAAAGTCTTTAAAGTGGTTAGAGATTTGCACAAAAAGGTTAGAAATGCCAAAAATGGCTTTAAAGAGCTTAGGGATTTGGAAAAATGGGTTAGAAATGGCCGAAAATGGCTTTAAAGTGCTTAGAGATTTGCAAAAATGGGTGACAAATGGCCAAAATGGCTTTAAAGTGCTTAGAGATTAGCAAAAAAGGGTCAGAAATGCCAAAAATGGCTTCAAAATGGTTAGAGATGTGCAAACTGGTTTGAAAAGGCCAAAAAAGGCTTAAATGTTCGCAGAGATCTGCAAAAATGGGTTAGAAACGGCCAAAAATGCCATTCAAAATTGCTTAGAGATGAGCAAACATGGGTTAGAAATGGCCGAAAATGGCTTTAAAGTGCTTAGAGAATTGCAAAAATAGGTTAGAAATGGCCAAAATGGCTTTAAAGTGCTTAAGGATTTGCAAAAATGGGTTAGAAATGGCCAAAGGTTGCTTTAAATTGCTTAGAGATGTGCAAAAATGGGTTAGAAATGCTAAAAATGGCTTAAAAGTGCTTAGAGATGTGCAGAAATGGGTTAGAAATGCTAAAAATGGCTTAAAAGTGCTTAGAGATTTGCAAAAATGGGTTAGAAAAGGCCAAAAATGCCATTCAAAATTGCTTGGAGATGTGCAAACATTGGCTAGAAATGGCCAAAAATGGCTTTAAAGTGGTTAGGGATTTGCAAAAATGGGTTAGAAATGCCAAAAAAGTCTTTAAAGTGGTTAGAGATTTGCACAAAAAGGTTAGAAATGCCAAAAATGGCGTTAAAATGCTTAGGGATTTGGAAAAACGGGTTAGAAATGCCAAAAATGGCGTTAAAATGCTTAGGGATTTGCAAAAATGGGTGACAAATGGCCAAAATGGCTTTAAAGTGCTTAGAGATTAGCAAAAAAGGGTCAGAAATGCCAAAAATGGCTTCAAAATGGTTAGACATGTGCAAACTGGATAGAAAAGGCCAAAAAAGTCTTAAAAGTTCGCAGAGATCTGCAAAAATGGGTTAGAAACGGCCAAAAATGCCATTCAAAATTGCTTAGAGATGAGCAAACATGGGTTAGAAATGGCCAAAAATGGTTTAAAAGTGCTTAGAGATGTGCAAAAATGGGTTAGAAATGCTAAAAATGGCTTAAAAGTGCTTAGAGATGTGCAAAAATGGGTTAGAAATGCTAAAAATGGCTTTAAAGTGCTTAGAGATTCACAAAAATTTGTTAGAAATGCTAAAAATGGCTTTAAAGTGCTTAGAGATGTGCAAAAAAGGGTTAGAAATGCCAAAAAAGGCTTCAAAATGGTTAGAGATGTGCAAACTGGATGGAAAAGGCCAAAAATGGCTTAAAAGTTCGCAGAGATCTGCATACACGGGTTAGAAATGGCCAAAAGTGGTTTAAAAGTGCTTAGATATGTGCAAAAATGGGTTAGAAATTAAAAATGGCATTAAAGTGGTTAGAGATTTGCACAAACAGGTTAGAATTGCAAAAAATGGCTTTAAAGTGCTTAGGGATTTGGAAAAACGGGATAGAAATGGCCGAAAATGGCTTTAAAGTGCTTAGAGATTTGCAAAAATGGGTGAGAAAATAAAAATGGCATTAAAGTGCTTAGAGATTTGCAAAAAAGTGTTAGAAATGGCCGAAAACGGCTTTAAAGTGCTTAGGGATTAGCAGAAATGGGTTAGAAATGGCCGAAAATGGCTTTAAAGTGGTTAGGGATTTGCAAAAATGGGTTAGAAATGCTAAAAATGGCTTAAAAGTGCTTAGAGATTAGCAAAAAAGGGTTAGAAATGCCAAAAAAAGGGTATGAAATGGTTAGAGATGTGCAAACTGGATAGAAAAGGCCAAAAATGGCTTAAAAGTTCGTAGAGATCTGCAAAAATGGGTTAGAAACGGCCAAAAATGCCATTCAAAATTGCTTAGAGATGTGCAAACATGGGCTAGAAATGGCCAAAAATGGCTTTAAAGTGGTTAGGGATTTGCAAAAATGGGTTAGAAATGCCAAAAAAGTCTTTAAAGTGGTTAGAGATTTGCACAAAAAGGTTAGAAATGCCAAAAATGGCTTTAAAGAGCTTAGGGATTTGGAAAAACGGGTTAGAAATGGCCGAAAATGGCTTTAAAGTGCTTAGAGATTTGCAAAAATGGGTGACAAATGGCCAAAATGGCTTTAAAGTGCTTAGAGATTAGCAAAAAAGGGTCAGAAATGCCAAAAATGGCTTCAAAATGGTTAGAGATGTGCAAACTGGTTTGAAAAGGCCAAAAAAGGCTTAAAAGTTCGCAGAGATCTGCAAAAATGGGTTAGAAACGGCCAAAAATGCCATTCAAAATTGCTTAGAGATGAGCAAACATGGGTTAGAAATGGCCGAAAATGGCTTTAAAGTGCTTAGAGAATTGCAAAAATAGGTTAGAAATGGCCAAAATGGCTTTAAAGTGCTTAAGGATTTGCAAAAATGGGTTAGAAATGGCCAAAGGTTGCTTTAAATTGCTTAGAGATGTGCAAAAATGGGTTAGAAATGCTAAAAATGGCTTAAAAGTGCTTAGAGATGTGCAGAAATGGGTTAGAAATGCTAAAAATGGCTTAAAAGTGCTTAGAGATTTGCAAAAACTGGTTAGAAACCGCCAAAAATGCCATTCAAAATTGCTTGGAGATGTGCAAACATGGGCTAGAAATGGCCAAAAATGGCTTTAAAGTGGTTAGGGATTTGCAAAAATGGGTTAGAAATGCCAAAAAAGTCTTTAAAGTGGTTAGAGATTTGCACAAAAAGGTTAGAAATGCCAAAAATGGCGTTAAAATGCTTAGGGATTTGGAAAAACGGGTTAGAAATGCCAAAAATGGCGTTAAAATGCTTAGGGATTTGCAAAAATGGGTGACAAATGGCCAAAATGGCTTTAAAGTGCTTAGAGATTAGCAAAAAAGGGTCAGAAATGCCAAAAATGGCTTCAAAATGGTTAGACATGTGCAAACTGGATAGAAAAGGCCAAAAAAGTCTTAAAAGTTCGCAGAGATCTGCAAAAATGGGTTAGAAACGGCCAAAAATGCCATTCAAAATTGCTTAGAGATGAGCAAACATGGGTTAGAAATGGCCAAAAATGGTTTAAAAGTGCTTAGAGATGTGCAAAAATGGGTTAGAAATGCTAAAAATGGCTTAAAAGTGCTTAGAGATGTGCAAAAATGGGCTAGAAATGCTAAAAATGGCTTTAAAGTGCTTAGAGATTCACAAAAATTTGTTAGAAATGCTAAAAATGGCTTTAAAGTGCTTAGAGATGTGCAAAAAAGGGTTAGAAATGCCAAAAAAGGCTTCAAAATGGTTAGAGATGTGCAAACTGGATGGAAAAGGCCAAAAATGGCTTAAAAGTTCGCAGAGATCTGCATACACGGGTTAGAAATGGCCAAAAGTGGTTTAAAAGTGCTTAGATATGTGCAAAAATGGGTTAGAAATTAAAAATGGCATTAAAGTGGTTAGAGATTTGCACAAACAGGTTAGAATTGCAAAAAATGGCTTTAAAGTGCTTAGGGATTTGGAAAAACGGGATAGAAATGGCCGAAAATGGCTTTAAAGTGCTTAGAGATTTGCAAAAATGGGTGAGAAAATAAAAATGGCATTAAAGTGCTTAGAGATTTGCAAAAAAGTGTTAGAAATGGCCGAAAACGGCTTTAAAGTGCTTAGGGATTAGCAAAAATGGGTTAGAAATGGCCGAAAATGGCTTTAAAGTGGTTAGGGATTTGCAAAAATGGGTTAGAAATGCTAAAAATGGCTTAAAAGTGCTTAGAGATTAGCAAAAAAGGGTTAGAAATGCCAAAAAAAGGGTATGAAATGGTTAGAGATGTGCAAACTGGATAGAAAAGGCCAAAAATGGCTTAAAAGTTCGTAGAGATCTGCAAAAATGGGTTAGAAACGGCCAAAAATGCCATTCAAAATTGCTTAGAGATGTGCAAACATGGGCTAGAAATGGCCAAAAATGGCTTTAAAGTGGTTAGGGATTTGCAAAAATGGGTTAGAAATGCCAAAAAAGTCTTTAAAGTGGTTAGAGATTTGCACAAAAAGGTTAGAAATGCCAAAAATGGCTTTAAAGAGCTTAGGGATTTGGAAAAACGGGTTAGAAATGGCCGAAAATGGCTTTAAAGTGCTTAGAGATTTGCAAAAATGGGTGAGAAATGGCCAAAATGGCTTTAAAGTGCTTAGAGATTAGCAAAAAAGGGTCAGAAATGCCAAAAATGGCTTCGAAATGGTTAGAGATGTGCAAACTGGCTTGAAAAGGCCAAAAAAGGTTTAAAAGTTCGCAGAGATCTGCAAAAATGGGTTAGAAACGGCCAAAAATGCCATTCAAAATTGCTTAGAGATGAGCAAACATGGGTTAGAAATGGCCGAAAATGGCTTTAAAGTGCTTAGAGAATTGCAAAAATAGGTTAGAAATGGCCAAAATGGCTTTAAAGTGCTTAAGGATTTGCAAAAATGGGTTAGAAATGGCCAAAGGTTGCTTTAAATTGCTTAGAGATGTGCAAAAATGGGTTAGAAATGCTAAAAATGGCTTAAAAGTGCTTAGAGATGTGCAGAAATGGGTTAGAAATGCTAAAAATGGCTTAAAAGTGCTTAGAGATTTGCAAAAACTGGTTAGAAACCGCCAAAAATGCCATTCAAAATTGCTTGGAGATGTGCAAACATGGGCTAGAAATGGCCAAAAATGGCTTTAAAGTGGTTAGGGATTTGCAAAAATGGGTTAGAAATGCCAAAAATGGCTTTAAAGTGGTTAGAGATTTGCACAAACAGGTTAGAAATGCCAAAAATGGCTTTAAAGTGCTTAGGGATTTGGAAAAAACGGGTTAGAAATGGCCGAAAATGGCTTTAAAGTGCTTAGGGATTTGCAAAAAAGGGTTAGAAATGGCCAAAATGGCTTTAAAGTGCTTAGAGATTAGCAAAAAAGGGTCAGAAATGCCAAAAATGGCTTCAAAATGGTTAGAGATGTGAAAACTGGATAGAAAAGGCCAAAAATGGCTTAAAAGTTCGCAGAGATCTGCAAAAATGGGTTAGAATCGGCCAAAAATGCCATTCAGAATTGCTTAGAGATGAGCAAACATGGGTTAGAAATGGACGAAAATGGCTTTAAAGTGCTTAGAGAATTGCAAAAATAGGTTAGAAATGGCCAAAATGGCTTTAAAGTGCTTAAGGATTTGCAAAAATGGGTTAGAAATGGCCAAAGGTTGCTTTAAATTGCTTAGAGATGTGCAAAAATGGGTTAGAAATGCTAAAAATGGCTTAAAAGTGCTTAGAGATGTGCAGAAATGGGTTAGAAATGCTAAAAATGGCTTAAAAGTGCTTAGAGATTTGCAAAAATGGGTTAGAAACCGCCAAAAATGCCATTCAAAATTGCTTGGAGATGTGCAAACATGGGCTAGAAATGGCCAAAAATGGCTTTAAAGTGGTTAGGGATTTGCAAAAATGGGTTAGAAATGCCAAAAAAGTCTTTAAAGTGGTTAGAGATTTGCACAAAAAAGGTTAGAAATGCCAAAAATGGCGTTAAAATGCTTAGGGATTTGGAAAAACGGGTTAGAAATGGCCGAAAATGGCTTTCAAGTGCTTAGAGATTTGCAAAAATGGGTGAGAAATGGCCAAAATGGCTTTAAAGTGCTTAGAGATTAGCAAAAAAGGGTCAGAAATGCCAAAAATGGCTTCAAAATGGTTAGAGATGTGCAAACTGGCTTGAAAAGTCCAAAAAAGGTTTAAAAGTTCGCAGAGATCTGCAAAAATGGG
Source organism: Lathamus discolor (assembly GCF_037157495.1). Classification (NCBI taxonomy): domain Eukaryota; kingdom Metazoa; phylum Chordata; class Aves; order Psittaciformes; family Psittacidae; genus Lathamus; species Lathamus discolor. Next base: position 39,765 of record NW_027069190.1, read on the forward strand.
TTAGAAACGGCCAAAAATGCCATTCAAAATTGCTTAGAGATGAGCAAACATGGGTTAGAAATGGACGAAAATGGCTTTAAAGTGCTTAGAGAATTGCAAAAATAGGTTAGAAATGGCCAAAATGGCTTTAAAGTGCTTAAGGATTTGCAAAAATGGGCTAGAAATGGCCAAAGGTTGCTTTAAATTGCTTAGAGATGTGCAAAAATGGGTTAGAAATGCTAAAAATGGCTTAAAAGTGCTTAGAGATGTGCAGAAATGGGTTAGAAATGCTAAAAATGGCTTAAAAGTGCTTAGAGATTTGCAAAAATGGGTTAGAAACCGCCAAAAATGCCATTCAAAATTGCTTGGAGATGTGCAAACATGGGCTAGAAATGGCCAAAAATGGCTTTAAAGTGGTTAGGGATTTGCAAAAATGGGTTAGAAATGCCAAAAAAGTCTTTAAAGTGGTTAGAGATTTGCACAAAAAGGTTAGAAATGCCAAAAATGGCGTTAAAATGCTTAGGGATTTGGAAAAACGGGTTAGAAATGGCCGAAAATGGCTTTCAAGTGCTTAGAGATTTGCAAAAATGGGTGAGAAATGGCCAAAATGGCTTTAAAGTGCTTAGAGATTAGCAAAAAAGGGTCAGAAATGCCAAAAATGGCTTCAAAATGGTTAGAGATGTGCAAACTGGCTTGAAAAGTCCAAAAAAGGTTTAAAAGTTCGCAGAGATCTGCAAAAATGGGTTAGAAACGGCCAAAAATGCCATTCAAAATTGCTTAGAGATGAGCAAACATGGGTTAGAAATGGACGAAAATGGCTTTAAAGTGCTTAGAGAATTGCAAAAATAGGTTAGAAATGGCCAAAATGGCTTTAAAGTGCTTAAGGATTTGCAAAAATGGGTTAGAAATGGCCAAAGGTTGCTTTAAATTGCTTAGAGATGTGCAAAAATGGGTTAGAAATGCTAAAAATGGCTTAAAAGTGCTTAGAGATGTGCAGAAATGGGTTAGAAATGCTAAAAATGGCTTAAAAGTGCTTAGAGATTTGCAAAAATGGGTTAGAAACCGCCAAAAATGCCATTCAAAATTGCTTGGAGATGTGCAAACATGGGCTAGAAATGGCCAAAAATGGCTTTAAAGTGGTTAGGGATTTGCAAAAATGGGTTAGAAATGCCAAAAAAGTCTTTAAAGTGGTTAGAGATTTGCACAAAAAGGTTAGAAATGCCAAAAATGGCGTTAAAATGCTTAGGGATTTGGAAAAACGGGTTAGAAATGGCCGAAAATGGCTTTCAAGTGCTAAGAGATTTGCAAAAATGGGTGACAAATGGCCAAAATGGCTTTAAAGTGCTTAGAGATTAGCAAAAAAGGGTCAGAAATGCCAAAAATGGCTTCAAAATGGTTAGACATGTGCAAACTGGATAGAAAAGGCCAAAAAAGGCTTAAAAGTTCGCAGAGATCTGCAAAAATGGGTTAGAAACGGCCAAAAATGCCATTCAAAATTGCTTAGAGATGAGCAAACATGGGTTAGAAATGGCCAAAAATGGTTTAAAAGTGCTTAGAGATGTGCAAAAATGGGTTAGAAATGCTAAAAATGGCTTAAAAGTGCTTAGAGATTTGCAAAAATGGCTTAGAAATGCTAAAAATGGCTTTAAAGTGCTTAGAGATTCGCAAAAATTTGTTAGAAATGCTAAAAATGGCTTAAAAGTGCTTAGAGATGTGCAAAAAAGGGTTAGAAATGCCAAAAAAGGCTTCAAAATGGTTAGAGATGTGCAAACTGGATGGAAAAGGCCAAAAATGGCTTAAAAGTTCGTAGAGATCTGCATACACGGGTTAGAAATGGCCAAAAGTGGTTTAAAAGTGCTTAGATATGTGCAAAAATGGGTTAGAAATTAAAAATGGCATTAAAGTGGTTAGAGATTTGCACAAACAGGTTAGAATTGCCAAAAATGGCTTTAAAGTGCTTAGGGATTTGGAAAAACGGGTTAGAAATGGCCGAAAATGGCTTTAAAGTGCTTAGAGATTTGCAAAAATGGGTTAGAAACCGCCAAAAATGCCATTCAAAATTGCTTGGAGATGTGCAAACATGGGCTAGAAATGGCCAAAAATGGCTTTAAAGTGGTTAGGGATTTGCAAAAATGGGTTAGAAATGCCAAAAATGGCTTTAAAGTGGTTAGAGATTTGCACAAACAGGTTAGAAATGCCAAAAATGGCTTTAAAGTGCTTAGGGATTTGGAAAAACGGGTTAGAAATGGCCGAAAATGGCTTTAAAGTGCTTAGGGATTTGCAAAAAAGGGTTAGAAATGGCCAAAAATGGCTTTAAAGTGCTTAGAGATTAGCAAAAAAGGGTCAGAAATGCCAAAAATGGCTTCAAAATGGTTAGAGATGTGCAAACTGGTTTGAAAAAGCCAAAAAAGGCTTAAAAGTTCGCAGAGATCTGCATACACGGGTTAGAAATGGCCAAAAGTGGTTTAAAAGTGCTTAGATATGTGCAAAAATGGGTTAGAAATTAAAAATGGCATTAAAGTGGTTAGAGATTTGCACAAACAGGTTAGAATTGCCAAAAATGGCTTTAAAGTGCTTAGGGATTTGGAAAAACGGGATAGAAATGGCCGAAAATGGCTTAAAGTGCTTAGAGATTTGCAAAAATGGGTGAGAAAATAAAAATGGCATTAAAGTGCTTAGAGATTTGCAAAAAGTGTAGAAATGGCCGAAAACGGCTTTAAAGTGCTTAGGGATTAGCAAAAATAGGTTAGAAATGGCCAAAATGGCTTTAAAGTGCTTAAGGATTTGCAAAAATGGGTTAGAAATGGCCAAAGGTTGCTTTAAATTGCTTAGAGATGTGCAAAAATGGGTTAGAAATGCTAAAAATGGCTTAAAAGTGCTTAGAGATGTGCAGAAATGGGTTAGAAATGCTAAAAATGGCTTAAAAGTGCTTAGAGATTTGCAAAAATGGGTTAGAAACCGCCAAAAATGCCATTCAAAATTGCTTGGAGATGTGCAAACATGGGCTAGAAATGGCCAAAAATGCTTTAAAGTGGTTAGGGATTTGCAAAAATGGGTTAGAAATGCCAAAAAAGTCTTTAAAGTGGTTAGAGATTTGCACAAAAAGGTTAGAAATGCCAAAAATGGCGTTAAAATGCTTAGGGATTTGGAAAAACGGGTTAGAAATGGCCGAAAATGGCTTTCAAGTGCTTAGCGATTTGCAAAAATGGGTGACAAATGGCCAAAATGGCTTTAAAGTGCTTAGAGATTAGCAAAAAAGGGTCAGAAATGCCAAAAATGGCTTCAAATGGTTAGACATGTGCAAACTGGATAGAAAAGGCCAAAAAAGGCTTAAAAGTTCGCAGAGATCTGCAAAAATGGGTTAGAAACGGCCAAAAATGCCATTCAAAATTGCTTAGAGATGAGCAAACATGGGTTAGAAATGGCCAAAAATGGTTTAAAAGTGCTTAGAGATGTGCAAAAATGGGTTAGAAATGCTAAAAATGGCTTAAAAGTGCTTAGAGATTTGCAAAATGGCTTAGAAATGCTAAAAATGGCTTTAAAGTGCTTAGAGATTCGCAAAAATTTGTTAGAAATGCTAAAAATGGCTTAAAAGTGCTTAGAGATGTGCAAAAAAGGGTTAGAAATGCCAAAAAAGGCTTCAAAATGGTTAGAGATGTGCAAACTGGATGGAAAAGGCCAAAAATGGCTTAAAAGTTCGTAGAGATCTGCATACACGGGTTAGAAATGGCCAAAAGTGGTTTAAAAGTGCTTAGATATGTGCAAAAATGGGTTAGAAATTAAAAATGGCATTAAAGTGGTTAGAGATTTGCACAAACAGGTTAGAATTGCCAAAAATGGCTTTAAAGTGCTTAGGGATTTGGAAAAACGGGTTAGAAATGGCCGAAAATGGCTTAAAGTGCTTAGAGATTTGCAAAAATGGGTTAGAAAACCGCCAAAAATGCCATTCAAAATTGCTTGGAGATGTGCAAACATGGGCTAGAAATGGCCAAAAATGGCTTTAAAGTGGTTAGGGATTTGCAAAAATGGGTTAGAAATGCAAAAATGGCTTTAAAGTGGTTAGAGATTTGCACAAACAGGTTAGAAATGCCAAAAATGGCTTTAAAGTGCTTAGGGATTTGGAAAAACGGGTTAGAAATGGCCGAAAATGGCTTTAAAGTGCTTAGGGATTTGCAAAAAAGGGTTAGAAATGGCCAAAATGGCTTTAAAGTGCTTAGAGATTAGCAAAAAAGGGTCAGAAATGCCAAAAATGGCTTCAAAATGGTTAGAGATGTGAAAACTGGATAGAAAAGGCCAAAAATGGCTTAAAAGTTCGCAGAGATCTGCAAAAATGGGTTAGAATCGGCCAAAAATGCCATTCAGAATTGCTTAGAGATGAGCAAACATGGGTTAGAAATGGACGAAAATGGCTTTAAAGTGCTTAGAGAATTGCAAAAATAGGTTAGAAATGGCCAAAATGGCTTTAAAGTGCTTAAGGATTTGCAAAAATGGTTAGAAATGGCCAAAGGTTGCTTTAAATTGCTTAGAGATGTGCAAAAATGGGTTAGAAATGCTAAAAATGGCTTAAAAGTGCTTAGAGATGTGCAGAAATGGGTTAGAAATGCTAAAAATGGCTTAAAAGTGCTTTAGAGATTTGCAAAAATGGGTTAGAAACCGCCAAAAATGCCATTCAAAATTGCTTAGAGATGTGCAAACATGGGCTAGAAATGGCCAAAAATGGCTTTAAAGTGGTTAGGGATTTGCAAAAATGGGTTAGAAATGCAAAAAAAGTCTTTAAAGTGGTTAGAGATTTGCACAAAAAGGTTAGAAATGCCAAAAATGGCGTTAAAATGCTTAGGGATTTGGAAAAACGGGTTAGAAATGGCCGAAAATGGCTTTCAAGTGCTTAGAGATTTGCAAAAATGGTGAGAAATGGCCAAAATGGCTTTAAAGTGCTTAGAGATTAGCAAAAAAGGGTCAGAAATGCCAAAAATGGCTTCAAAATGGTTAGAGATGTGCAAACTGGCTTGAAAAGTCCAAAAAAGGTTTAAAAGTTCGCAGAGATCTGCAAAAATGGGTTAGAAACGGCCAAAAATGCCATTCAAAATTGCTTAGAGATGAGCAAACATGGGTTAGAAATGGACGAAAATGGCTTTAAAGTGCTTAGAGAATTGCAAAAATAGGTTAGAAATGGCCAAAATGGCTTTAAAGTGCTTAAGGATTTGCAAAAATGGGTTAGAAATGGCCAAAGGTTGCTTTAAATTGCTTAGAGATGTGCAAAAATGGGTTAGAAATGCTAAAAATGGCTTAAAAGTGCTTAGAGATGTGCAGAAATGGGTTAGAAATGCTAAAAATGGCTTAAAAGTGCTTAGAGATTTGCAAAAATGGGTTAGAAACCGCCAAAAATGCCATTCAAAATTGCTTGGAGATGTGCAAACATGGGCTAGAAATGGCCAAAAATGGCTTTAAAGTGGTTAGGGATTTGCAAAAATGGGTTAGAAATGCCAAAAAAGTCTTTAAAGTGGTTAGAGATTTGCACAAAAAGGTTAGAAATGCCAAAAATGGCGTTAAAATGCTTAGGGATTTGGAAAAACGGGTTAGAAATGGCCGAAAATGGCTTTCAGTGCTTAGAGATTTGCAAAAATGGGTGAGAAATGGCCAAAATGGCTTTAAAGTGCTTAGAGATTAGCAAAAAAGGGTCAGAAATGCCAAAAATGGCTTCAAAATGGTTAGAGATGTGCAAACTGGCTTGAAAAGTCCAAAAAAGGTTTAAAAGTTCGCAGAGATCTGCAAAAATGGGTTAGAAACGGCCAAAAATGCCATTCAAAATTGCTTAGAGATGAGCAACATGGGTTAGAAATGGACGAAAATGGCTTTAAAGTGCTTAGAGAATTGCAAAAATAGGTTAGAAATGGCCAAAATGGCTTTAAAGTGCTTAAGGATTTGCAAAAATGGGTTAGAAATGGCCAAAGGTTGCTTTAAATTGCTTAGAGATGTGCAAAAATGGGTTAGAAATGCTAAAAATGGCTTAAAAGTGCTTAGAGATGTGCAGAAATGGGTTAGAAATGCTAAAAATGGCTTAAAAGTGCTTAGAGATTTGCAAAAATGGGTTAGAAACCGCCAAAAATGCCATTCAAAATTGCTTGGAGATGTGCAAACATGGGCTAGAAATGGCCAAAAATGGCTTTAAAGTGGTTAGGGATTTGCAAAAATGGGTTAGAAATGCCAAAAAAGTCTTTAAAGTGGTTAGAGATTTGCACAAACAGGTTAGAAATGCCAAAAATGGCGTTAAAATGCTTAGGGATTTGGAAAAACGGGTTAGAAATGGCCGAAAATGGCTTTCAAGTGCTTAGAGATTTGCAAAAATGGGTGACAAATGGCCAAAATGGCTTTAAAGTGCTTAGAGATTAGCAAAAAAGGGTCAGAAATGCCAAAAATGGCTTCAAAATGGTTAGACATGTGCAAACTGGATAGAAAAGGCCAAAAAAGGCTTAAAAGTTCGCAGAGATCTGCAAAAATGGGTTAGAAACGGCCAAAAATGCCATTCAAAATTGCTTAGAGATGAGCAAACATGGGTTAGAAATGGCCAAAAATGGTTTAAAAGTGCTTAGAGATGTGCAAAAATGGGTTAGAAATGCTAAAAATGGCTTAAAAGTGCTTAGAGATTTGCAAAAATGGCTTAGAAATGCTAAAAATGGCTTTAAAGTGCTTAGAGATTCGCAAAAATTTGTTAGAAATGCTAAAAATGGCTTAAAAGTGCTTAGAGATGTGCAAAAAAGGGTTAGAAATGCCAAAAAAGGCTTCAAAATGGTTAGAGATGTGCAAACTGGATGGAAAAGGCCAAAATGGCTTAAAAGTTCGTAGAGATCTGCATACACGGGTTAGAAATGGCCAAAAGTGGTTTAAAAGTGCTTAGATATGTGCAAAAATGGGTTAGAAATTAAAAATGGCATTAAAGTGGTTAGAGATTTGCACAAACAGGTTAGAATTGCCAAAAATGGCTTTAAAGTGCTTAGGGATTTGGAAAAACGGGTTAGAAATGGCCGAAAATGGCTTTAAAGTGCTTAGAGATTTGCAAAAATGGGTTAGAAACCGCCAAAAATGCCATTCAAAATTGCTTGGAGATGTGCAAACATGGGCTAGAAATGGCCAAAAATGGCTTTAAAGTGGTTAGGGATTTGCAAAAATGGGTTAGAAATGCCAAAAATGGCTTTAAAGTGGTTAGAGATTTGCACAAACAGGTTAGAAATGCCAAAAATGGCTTTAAAGTGCTTAGGGATTTGGAAAAACGGGTTAGAAATGGCCGAAAATGGCTTTAAAGTGCTTAGGGATTTGCAAAAAAGGGTTAGAAATGGCCAAAAATGGCTTTAAAGTGCTTAGAGATTAGCAAAAAAGGGTCAGAAATGCCAAAAATGGCTTCAAAATGGTTAGAGATGTGCAAACTGGTTTGAAAAAGCCAAAAAAGGCTTAAAAGTTCGCAGAGATCTGCATACACGGGTTAGAAATGGCCAAAAGTGGTTTAAAAGTGCTTAGATATGTGCAAAAATGGGTTAGAAATTAAAAATGGCATTAAAGTGGTTAGAGATTTGCACAAACAGGTTAGAATTGCCAAAAATGGCTTTAAAGTGCTTAGGGATTTGGAAAAACGGGATAGAAATGGCCGAAAATGGCTTTAAAGTGCTTAGAGATTTGCAAAAATGGGTGAGAAAATAAAAATGGCATTAAAGTGCTTAGAGATTTGCAAAAAAGTGTTAGAAATGGCCGAAAACGGCTTTAAAGTGCTTAGGGATTAGCAAAAATGGGTTAGAAATGGCCGAAAATGTCTTTAAAGTGGTTAGGGATTTGCAAAAATGGGTTAGAAATGCTAAAAATGGCTTAAAAGTGCTTAGAGATTAGCAAAAAAGGGTTAGAAATGCCAAAAAAGGGTATGAAATGGTTAGAGATGTGCAAACTGGATAGAAAAGGCCAAAAATGGCTTAAAAGTTCGTAGAGATCTGCAAAAATGGTTAGAAACGGCCAAAAATGCCATTCAAAATTGCTTGGAGATGTGCAAACATGGGCTAGAAATGGCCAAAAATGGCTTTAAAGTGGTTAGGGATTTGCAAAAATGGGTTAGAAATGCCAAAAAAGTCTTTAAAGTGGTTAGAGATTTGCACAAAAAGGTTAGAAATGCCAAAAATGGCTTTAAAGAGCTTAGGGATTTGGAAAAACGGGTTAGAAATGGCCGAAAATGGCTTTAAAGTGCTTAGAGATTTGCAAAAATGGGTGAGAAATGGCCAAAATGGCTTTAAAGTGCTTAGAGATTAGCAAAAAAGGGTCAGAAATGCCAAAAATGGCTTCGAAATGGTTAGAGATGTGCAAACTGGCTTGAAAAGGCCAAAAAAGGTTAAAAGTTCGCAGAGATCTGCAAAAATGGGTTAGAAACGGCCAAAAATGCCATTCAAAATTGCTTAGAGATGAGCAAACATGGGTTAGAAATGGCCGAAAATGGCTTTAAAGTGCTTAGAGAATTGCAAAAATAGGTTAGAAATGGCCAAAATGGCTTTAAAGTGCTTAAGGATTTGCAAAAATGGGTTAGAAATTTCCAAAGGTTGCTTTAAATTGCTTAGAGATGTGCAAAAATGGGTTAGAAATGCTAAAAATGGCTTAAAAGTGCTTAGAGATGTGCAAAAATGGGTTAGAAATGCTAAAAATGGCTTAAAAGTGCTTAGAGATTTGCAAAAATGGGTAGAAACCGCCAAAAATGCCATTCAAAATTGCTTGGAGATGTGCAAACATGGGCTAGAAATGGCCAAAAATGGCTTTAAAGTGGTTAGGGATTCGCAAAAATGGGTTAGAAATGCCAAAAATGGCTTTAAAGTGGTTAGAGATTTGCGCAAACAGGTTAGAAATGCCAAAAATGGCTTTAAAGTGCTTAGGGATTTGGAAAAACGGGTTAGAAATGGCCGAAAATGGCTTTAAAGTGCTTAGGGATTTGCAAAAAAGGGTTAGAAATGGCCAAAATGGCTTAAAGTGCTTAGAGATTAGCAAAAAAGGGTCAGAAATGCCAAAAATGGCTTCAAAATGGTTAGAGATGTGAAAACTGGATAGAAAAGTCCAAAAATGGCTTAAAAGTTCGCAGAGATCTGCAAAAATGGGTTAGAATCGGCCAAAAATGCCATTCAAAATTGCTTAGAGATGAGCAAACATGGGTTAGAAATGGACGAAAATGGCTTTAAAGTGCTTAGAGAATTGCAAAAATAGGTTAGAAATGGCCAAAGGTTGCTTTAAATTGCTTAGAGATGTGCAAAAATGGGTTAGAAATGCTAAAAATGGCTTAAAAGTGCTTAGAGATGTGCAGAAATGGGTTAGAAATGCTAAAAATGGCTTAAAAGTGCTTAGAGATTTGCAAAAATGGGTTAGAAACCGCCAAAAATGCCATTCAAAATTGCTTGGAGATGTGCAAACATGGGCTAGAAATGGCCAAAAATGGCTTTAAAGTGGTTAGGGATTTGCAAAAATGGTTAGAAATGCCAAAAAAGTCTTTAAAGTGGTTAGAGATTTGCACAAAAAGGTTAGAAATGCAAAAATGGCGTTAAAATGCTTAGGGATTTGGAAAAACGGGTTAGAAATGGCCGAAAATGGCTTTCAAGTGCTTAGAGATTTGCAAAATGGGTGACAAATGGCCAAAATGGCTTTAAAGTGCTTAGAGATTAGCAAAAAAGGGTCAGAAATGCCAAAAATGGCTTCAAAATGGTTAGACATGTGCAAACTGGATAGAAAAGGCCAAAAAAGGCTTAAAACTTCGCAGAGATCTGCAAAAATGGGTTAGAAACGGCCAAAAATGCCATTCAAAATTGCTTAGAGATGAGCAAACATGGGTTAGAAATGGCCAAAAATGGTTTAAAAAGTGCTTAGAGATGTGCAAAAATGGGTTAGAAATGCTAAAAATGGCTTAAAAGTGCTTAGAGATTTGCAAAAATGGCTTAGAAATGCTAAAAATGCTTTAAAGTGCTTAGAGATTCGCAAAAATTTGTTAGAAATGCTAAAAATGGCTTAAAAGTGCTTAGAGATGTGCAAAAAAGGGTTAGAAATGCCAAAAAAGGCTTCAAAATGGTTAGAGATGTGCAAACTGGATGGAAAAGGCCAAAAATGGCTTAAAAGTTCGTAGAGATCTGCATACACGGGTTAGAAATGGCCAAAAGTGGTTTAAAAGTGCTTAGATATGTGCAAAAATGGGTTAGAAATTAAAAATGGCATTAAAGTGGTTAGAGATTTGCACAAACAGGTTAGAATTGCCAAAAATGGCTTTAAAGTGCTTAGGGATTTGGAAAAACGGGTTAGAAATGGCCGAAAATGGCTTTAAAGTGCTTAGAGATTTGCAAAAATGGGTTAGAAACCGCCAAAAATGCCATTCAAAATTGCTTGGAGATGTGCAAACATGGGCTAGAAATGGCCAAAAATGGCTTTAAAGTGGTTAGGGATTTGCAAAAATGGGTTAGAAATGCCAAAAATGGCTTTAAAGTGGTTAGAGATTTGCACAAACAGGTTAGAAATGCCAAAAATGGCTTTAAAGTGCTTAGGGATTTGGAAAAACGGGTTAGAAATGGCCGAAAATGGCTTTAAAGTGCTTAGGGATTTGCAAAAAAGGGTTAGAAATGGCCAAAAATGGCTTTAAAGTGCTTAGAGATTAGCAAAAAAGGGTCAGAAATGCCAAAAATGGCTTCAAAATGGTTAGAGATGTGCAAACTGGTTTGAAAAGCCAAAAAGGCTTAAAAGTTCGCAGAGATCTGCATACACGGGTTAGAAATGGCCAAAAGTGGTTTAAAAGTGCTTAGATATGTGCAAAAATGGGTTAGAAATTAAAAATGGCATTAAAGTGGTTAGAGATTTGCACAAACAGGTTAGAATTGCCAAAAATGGCTTTAAAGTGCTTAGGGATTTGGAAAAACGGGATAGAAATGGCCGAAAATGGCTTTAAAGTGCTTAGAGATTTGCAAAAATGGGTGAGAAAATAAAAATGGCATTAAAGTGCTTAGAGATTTGCAAAAAAGTGTTAGAAATGGCCGAAAACGGCTTTAAAGTGCTTAGGATTAGCAAAAATAGGTTAGAAATGGCCAAAATGGCTTTAAAGTGCTTAAGGATTTGCAAAAATGGGTTAGAAATGGCCAAAGGTTGCTTTAAATTGCTTAGAGATGTGCAAAAATGGGTTAGAAATGCTAAAAATGGCTTAAAAGTGCTTAGAGATGTGCAGAAATGGGTTAGAAATGCTAAAAATGGCTTAAAAGTGCTTAGAGATTTGCAAAAATGGGTTAGAAACCGCCAAAATGCCATTCAAAATTGCTTGGAGATGTGCAAACATGGGCTAGAAATGGCCAAAAATGGCTTTAAAGTGGTTAGGGATTTGCAAAAATGGGTTAGAAATGCCAAAAAAGTCTTTAAAGTGGTTAGAGATTTGCACAAAAAGGTTAGAAATGCCAAAAATGGCGTTAAAATGCTTAGGGATTTGGAAAAACGGTTAGAAATGCCGAAAATGGCTTTCAAGTGCTTAGAGATTTGCAAAAATGGGTGACAACTGGCCAAAATGGCTTTAAAGTGCTTAGAGATTAGCAAAAAAGGGTCAGAAATGCCAAAAATGGCTTCAAAATGGTTAGACATGTGCAAACTGGATAGAAAAGGCCAAAAAAGGCTTAAAAGTTCGCAGAGATCTGCAAAAATGGGTTAGAAACGGCCAAAAATGCCATTCAAAATTGCTTAGAGATGAGCAAACATGGGTTAGAAATGGCCAAAAATGGTTTAAAAAGTGCTTAGAGATGTGCAAAAATGGGTTAGAAATGCTAAAAATGGCTTAAAAGTGCTTAGAGATTTGCAAAAATGGCTTAGAAATGCTAAAAATGGCTTTATAAGTGCTTAGAGATTCGCAAAAATTTGTTAGAAATGCTAAAAATGGCTTAAAAGTGCTTAGAGATGTGCAAAAAAGGGTTAGAAATGCCAAAAAAGGCTTCAAAATGGTTAGAGATGTGCAAACTGGATGGAAAAGGCCAAAAATGGCTAAAAGTTCGTAGAGATCTGCATACACGGGTTAGAAATGGCCAAAAGTGGTTTAAAAGTGCTTAGATATGTGCAAAAATGGGTTAGAAATTAAAAATGGCATTAAAGTGGTTAGAGATTTGCACAAACAGGTTAGAATTGCCAAAAATGGCTTTAAAGTGCTTAGGGATTTGGAAAAACGGGTTAGAAATGGCCGAAAATGGCTTTAAAGTGCTTAGAGATTTGCAAAAATGGGTTAGAAACCGCCAAAAATGCCATTCAAAATTGCTTGGAGATGTGCAAACATGGGCTAGAAATGGCCAAAAATGGCTTTAAAGTGGTTAGGGATTTGCAAAAATGGGTTAGAAATGCCAAAATGGCTTTAAAGTGGTTAGAGATTTGCACAAACAGGTTAGAAATGCCAAAATGGCTTTAAAGTGCTTAGGGATTTGGAAAAACGGGTTAGAAATGGCCGAAAATGGCTTTAAAGTGCTTAGGGATTTGCAAAAAAGGGTTAGAAATGGCCAAAAATGGCTTTAAAGTGCTTAGAGATTAGCAAAAAAGGGTCAGAAATGCCAAAAATGGCTTCAAAATGGTTAGAGATGTGCAAACTGGTTTGAAAAAGCCAAAAAGGCTTAAAAGTTCGCAGAAGATCTGCATACACGGGTTAGAAATGGCCAAAAGTGGTTTAAAAGTGCTTAGATATGTGCAAAAATGGGTTAGAAATTAAAAATGGCATTAAAGTGGTTAGAGATTTGCACAAACAGGTTAGAATTGCCAAAAATGGCTTTAAAGTGCTTAGGGATTTGGAAAAACCTGATAGAAATGGCCGAAAATGGCTTTAAAGTGCTTAGAGATTTGCAAAAATGGGTGAGAAAATAAAAATGGCATTAAAGTGCTTAGAGATTTGCAAAAAAGTGTTAGAAATGGCCGAAAACGGCTTTAAAGTGCTTAGGGATTAGCAAAAATGGGTTAGAAATGGCCGAAAATGGCTTTAAAGTGGTTAGGGATTTGCAAAAATGGGTTAGAAATGCTAAAAATGGCTTAAAAGTGCTTAGAGATTAGCAAAAAATGGTTAGAAATGCCAAAAAAAGGGTATGAAATGGTTAGAGATGTGCAAACTGGATAGAAAAGGCCAAAAATGGCTTAAAAGTTCGTAGAGATCTGCAAAAATGGTTAGAAACGGCCAAAAATGCCATTCAAAATTGCTTAGAGATGTGCAAACATGGGCTAGAAATGGCCAAAAATGGCTTTAAAGTGGTTAGGGATTTGCAAAAATGGGTTAGAAATGCCAAAAAGTCTTTAAAGTGGTTAGAGATTTGCACAAAAAGGTTAGAAATGCCAAAAATGGCTTTAAAGAGCTTAGGGATTTGGAAAAACGGGTTAGAAATGGCCGAAAATGGCTTTCAAGTGCTTAGAGATTTGCAAAAATGGGTGAGAAATGGCCAAAATGGCTTTAAAGTGCTTAGAGATTAGCAAAAAAGGGTCAGAAATGCCAAAAATGGCTTCGAAATGGTTAGAGATGTGCAAACTGGCTTGAAAAGGCCAAAAAAGGTTTAAAAGTTCGCAGAGATCTGCAAAAATGGGTTAGAAACGGCCAAAAATGCCATTCAAAATTCCTTAGAGATGAGCAAACATGGGTTAGAAATGGCCGAAAATGGCTTTAAAGTGCTTAGAGAATTGCAAAAATAGGTTAGAAATGGCCAAAATGGCTTTAAAGTGCTTAAGGATTGCAAAAATGGGTTAGAAATTTCCAAAGGTTGCTTTAAATTGCTTAGAGATGTGCAAAAATGGGTTAGAAATGCTAAAAATGGCTTAAAAGTGCTTAGAGATGTGCAAAAATGGGTTAGAAATGCTAAAAATGGCTTAAAAGTGCTTAGAGATTTGCAAAAATGGGTTAGAAACCGCCAAAAATGCCATTCAAAATTGCTTGGAGATGTGCAAACATGGGCTAGAAATGGCCAAAAATGGCTTTAAAGTGGTTAGGGATTTGCAAAAATGGGTTAGAAATGCCAAAAATGGCTTTAAAGTGGTTAGAGATTTGCACAAACAGGTTAGAAATGCCAAAAATGGCTTTAAAGTGCTTAGGGATTTGGAAAAACGGGTTAGAAATGGCCGAAAATGGCTTTAAAGTGCTTAGGGATTTGCAAAAAAGGGTTAGAAATGGCCAAAATGGCTTTAAAGTGCTTAGAGATTAGCAAAAAAGGGTCAGAAATGCCAAAAATGGCTTCAAAATGGTTAGAGATGTGAAAACTGGATAGAAAAGGCCAAAAATGGCTTAAAAGTTCGCAGAGATCTGCAAAAATGGTTAGAATCGGCCAAAAATGCCATTCAAAATTGCTTAGAGATGAGCAAACATGGGTTAGAAATGGACGAAAATGGCTTTAAAGTGCTTAGAGAATTGCAAAAATAGGTTAGAAATGGCCAAAATGGCTTTAAGTGCTTAAGGATTTGCAAAAATGGGTTAGAAATGGCCAAAGGTTGCTTTAAATTGCTTAGAGATGTGCAAAAATGGTTAGAAATGCTAAAAATGGCTTAAAAGTGCTTAGAGATGTGCAGAAATGGGTTAGAAATGCTAAAAATGGCTTAAAAGTGCTTAGAGATTTGCAAAAATGGGTTAGAAACCGCCAAAAATGCCATTCAAAATTGCTTGGAGATGTGCAAACATGGGCTAGAAATGGCCAAAAATGGCTTTAAAGTGGTTAGGGATTTGCAAAAATGGGTTAGAAATGCTAAAAAAGTCTTAAAGTGGTTAGAGATTTGCACAAAAAGGTTAGAAATGCCAAAAATGGCGTTAAAATGCTTAGGGATTTGGAAAAACGGGTTAGAAATGGCCGAAAATGGCTTTAAAGTGCTTAGAGATTTGCAAAAATGGGTGACAAATGGCCAAAATGGCTTTAAAGTGCTTAGAGATTAGCAAAAAAGGGTCAGAAATGCCAAAAATGGCTTCAAATGGTTAGAGATGTGAAAACTGGATAGAAAAGGCCAAAAATGGCTTAAAAGTTCGCAGAGATCTGCAAAAATGGGTTAGAATCGGCCAAAAATGCCATTCAAAATTGCTTAGAGATGAGCAAACATGGTTAGAAATGGACGAAAATGGCTTTAAAGTGCTTAGAGAATTGCAAAAATAGGTTAGAAATGGCCAAAATGGCTTTAAAGTGCTTAAGGATTTGCAAAAATGGGTTAGAAATTTCCAAAGGTTGCTTTAAATTGCTTAGAGATGTGCAAAAATGGGTTAGAAATGCTAAAAATGGCTTAAAAGTGCTTAGAGATGTGCAAAAATGGGTTAGAAATGCTAAAAATGGCTTAAAAGTGCTTAGAGATTTGCAAAAATGGGTTAGAAACCGCCAAAAATGCCATTCAAAATTGCTTGGAGATGTGCAAACATGGGCTAGAAATGGCCAAAAATGGCTTTAAAGTGGTTAGGGATTTGCAAAAATGGGTTAGAAATGCCAAAAAAGTCTTTAAAGTGGTTAGAGATTTGCACAAAAAGGTTAGAAATGCCAAAAATGGCGTTAAAATGCTTAGGGATTTGGAAAAACGGGTTAGAAATGGCCGAAAATGGCTTTCAAGTGCTTAGAGATTTGCAAAAATGGGTGACAAATGGCCAAAATGGCTTTAAAGTGCTTAGAGATTAGCAAAAAAGGGTCAGAAATGCCAAAAATGGCTTCAAAATGGTTAGACATGTGCAAACTGGATAGAAAAGGCCAAAAAAGGCTTAAAAGTTCGCAGAGATCTGCAAAAATGGGTTAGAAACGGCCAAAAATGCCATTCAAATTGCTTAGAGATGAGCAAACATGGGTTAGAAATGGCCAAAAATGGTTTAAAAGTGCTTAGAGATGTGCAAAAATGGGTTAGAAATGCTAAAAATGGCTTAAAAGTGCTTAGAGATTTGCAAAAATGGCTTAGAAATGCTAAAAATGGCTTTAAAGTGCTTAGAGATTCGCAAAAATTTGTTAGAAATGCTAAAAATGGCTTAAAAGTGCTTAGAGATGTGCAAAAAAGGGTTAGAAATGCCAAAAAAGGCTTCAAAATGGTTAGAGATGTGCAAACTGGATGGAAAAGGCCAAAAATGGCTTAAAAGTTCGTAGAGATCTGCATACACGGGTTAGAAATGGCCAAAAGTGGTTTAAAAGTGCTTAGATATGTGCAAAAATGGGTTAGAAATTAAAAATGGCATTAAAGTGGTTAGAGATTTGCACAAACAGGTTAGAATTGCCAAAAATGGCTTTAAAGTGCTTAGGGATTTGGAAAAAACGGGTTAGAAATGGCCGAAAATGGCTTTAAAGTGCTTAGAGATTTGCAAAAATGGGTTAGAAACCGCCAAAAATGCCATTCAAAATTGCTTGGAGATGTGCAAACATGGGCTAGAAATGGCCAAAATGGCTTTAAAGTGGTTAGGGATTTGCAAAAATGGGTTAGAAATGCCAAAAATGGCTTTAAAGTGGTTAGAGATTTGCACAAACAGGTTAGAAATGCCAAAAATGGCTTTAAAGTGCTTAGGGATTTGGAAAAACGGGTTAGAAATGGCCGGAAATGGCTTTAAAGTGCTTAGGGATTTGCAAAAAAGGGTTAGAAATGGCCAAAAATGGCTTTAAAGTGCTTAGAGATTAGCAAAAAAAAATCAGAAATGCCAAAAATGGCTTCAAAATGGTTAGAGATGTGCAAACTGGTTTGAAAAGGCCAAAAAAGGCTTAAAAGTTCGTAGAGATCTGCATACACGGGTTAGAAATGGCCAAAAGTGGTTTAAAAGTGCTTAGATATGTGCAAAAATGGGTTAGAAATTAAAAATGGCATTAAAGTGGTTAGAGATTTGCACAAACAGGTTAGAATTGCCAAAAATGGCTTTAAGTGCTTAGGGATTTGGAAAAACCTGATAGAAATGGCCGAAAATGGCTTTAAAGTGCTTAGAGATTTGCAAAAATGGGTGAGAAAATAAAAATGGCATTAAAGTGCTTAGAGATTTGCAAAAAAGTGTTAGAAATGGCTGAAAACGGCTTTAAAGTGCTTAGGGATTTGGAAAAATGGGTTAGAAATGGCCGAAAATGGCTTTAAAGTGGTTAGGGATTTGCAAAAATGGGTTAGAAATGCTAAAAATGGCTTAAAAGTGCTTAGAGATTAGCAAAAAAGGGTTAGAAATGCCAAAAAAAGGGTATGAAATGGTTAGAGATGTGCAAACTGGATAGAAAAGGCCAAAAATGGCTTAAAAGTTCGTAGAGATCTGCAAAAATGGGTTAGAAACGGCCAAAAATGCCATTCAAAATTGCTTAGAGATGTGCAAACATGGGCTAGAAATGGCCAAAAATGGCTTTAAAGAGCTTAGGGATTTGGAAAAACGGGTTAGAAATGGCCGAAATGGCTTTCAAGTGCTTAGAGATTTGCAAAAATGGGTGAGAAATGGCCAAAATGGCTTTAAAGTGCTTAGAGATTAGCAAAAAAGGGTCAGAAATGCCAAAAATGGCTTCGAAATGGTTAGAGATGTGCAAACTGGTTTGAAAAGGCCAAAAAAGGTTTAAAAGTTCGCAGAGATCTGCAAAAATGGGTTAGAAACGGCCAAAAATGCCATTCAAAATTGCTTAGAGATGAGCAAACATGGGTTAGAAATGGCCGAAAATGGCTTTAAAGTGCTTAGAGAATTGCAAAAATAGGTTAGAAATGGCCAAAATGGCTTTAAAGTGCTTAAGGATTTGCAAAAATGGGTTAGAAATTTCCAAAGGTTGCTTTAAATTGCTTAGAGATGTGCAAAAATGGGTTAGAAATGCTAAAAATGGCTTAAAAGTGCTTAGAGATGTGCAAAAATGGGTTAGAAATGCTAAAAATGGCTTAAAAGTGCTTAGAGATTTGCAAAAATGGGTTAGAAACCGCCAAAAATGCCATTCAAAATTGCTTGGAGATGTGCAAACATGGCTAGAAATGGCCAAAAAATGGCTTTAAAGTGGTTAGGGATTTGCAAAAATGGGTTAGAAATGCCAAAAATGGCTTTAAAGTGGTTAGAGATTTGCACAAACAGGTTAGAAATGCCAAAAATGGCTTTAAAGTGCTTAGGGATTTGGAAAAACGGTTAGAAATGCCGAAAATGGCTTTAAAGTGCTTAGGGATTTGCAAAAAAGGGTTAGAATTGGCCAAAATGGCTTTAAAGTGCTTAGAGATTAGCAAAAAAGGGTCAGAAATGCCAAAAATGGCTTCAAAATGGTTAGAGATGTGAAAACTGGATAGAAAAGGCCAAAAATGGCTTAAAAGTTCGCAGAGATCTGCAAAAAATGGGTTAGAATCGGCCAAAAATGCCATTCAGAATTGCTTAGAGATGAGCAAACATGGGTTAGAAATGGACGAAAATGGCTTTAAAGTGCTTAGAGAATTGCAAAAATAGGTTAGAATGGCCAAAATGGCTTTAAAGTGCTTAAGGATTTGCAAAAATGGGTTAGAAATGGCCAAAGGTTGCTTTAAATTGCTTAGAGATGTGCAAAAATGGGTTAGAAATGCTAAAAAGGCTTAAAAGTGCTTAGAGATGTGCAGAAATGGGTTAGAAATGCTAAAAATGGCTTAAAAGTGCTTAGAGATGTGCAAAAATGGGTTAGAAATGCTAAAATGGCTTAAAAGTGCTTAGAGATTTGCAAAAATGGGTTAGAAACCGCCAAAAATGCCATTCAAAATTGCTTGGAGATGTGCAAACATGGGCTAGAAATGGCCAAAAATGGCTTTAAAGTGGTTAGGGATTTGCAAAATGGGTTAGAAATGCCAAAAATGGCTTTAAAGCGGTTAGAGATTTGCACAAACAGGTTAGAAATGCCAAAAATGGCTTTAAAGTGCTTAGGGATTGGAAAAACGGGTTAGAAATGGCCGAAAATGGCTTTAAAGTGCTTAGGGATTTGCAAAAAGGGTTAGAATTGGCCAAAATGGCTTTAAAGTGCTTAGAGATTAGCAAAAAAGGGTCAGAAATGCCAAAAATGGCTTCAAAATGGTTAGAGATGTGAAAACTGGATAGAAAAGGCCAAAAATGGCTTAAAAGTTCGCAGAGATCTGCAAAAATGGGTTAGAATCGGCCAAAAATGCCATTCAGAATTGCTTAGAGATGAGCAAACATGGGTTAGAAATGGACGAAAATGGCTTTAAAGTGCTTAGAGAATTGCAAAAATAGGTTAGAAATGGCCAAAATGGCTTTAAAGTGCTTAAGGATTTGCAAAAATGGGTTAGAAATGGCCAAAGGTTGCTTTAAATTGCTTAGAGATGTGCAAAAATGGGTTAGAAATGCTAAAAATGGCTTAAAAGTGCTTAGAGATGTGCAGAAATGGGTTAGAAATGCTAAAAATGGCTTAAAAGTGCTTAGAGATTTGCAAAAATGGGTTAGAAACCGCCAAAAATGCCATTCAAAATTGCTTGGAGATGTGCAAACATGGGCTAGAAATGGCCAAAAATGGCTTTAAAGTGGTTAGGGATTTGCAAAAATGGGTTAGAAATGCCAAAAAAGTCTTTAAAGTGGTTAGAGATTTGCACAAAAAGGTTAGAAATGCCAAAAATGGCGTTAAAATGCTTAGGGATTTGGAAAAACGGGTTAGAAATGGCCGAAAATGGCTTTCAAGTGCTTAGAGATTTGCAAAAATGGTGAGAAATGGCCAAAATGGCTTTAAAGTGCTTAGAGATTAGCAAAAAAGGGTCAGAAATGCCAAAAATGGCTTCAAAATGGTTAGAGATGTGCAAACTGGCTTGAAAAGTCCAAAAAAGATTTAAAAGTTCGCAGAGATCTGCAAAAATGGGTTAGAAACGGCCAAAAATGCCATTCAAAATTGCTTAGAGATGAGCAAACATGGGTTAGAAATGGCCGAAAATGGCTTTAAAGTGCTTAGAGAATTGCAAAAATAGGTTCGAAATGGCCAAAATGGCTTTAAAGTGCTTAAGGATTTGCAAAAATGGGTTAGAAATTTCCAAAGGTTGCTTTAAATTGCTTAGAGATGTGCAAAAATGGGTTAGAAATGCTAAAAATGGCTTAAAAGTGCTTAGAGATGTGCAAAAATGGGTTAGAAATGCTAAAAATGGCTTAAAAGTGCTTAGAGATTTGCAAAAATGGGTTAGAAACCGCCAAAAATGCCATTCAAAATTGCTTGGAGATGTGCAAACATGGGCTAGAAATGGCCAAAAATGGCTTTGAAGTGGTTAGGGATTTGCAAAAATGGGTTAGAAATGCCAAAAATGGCTTTAAAGTGGTTAGAGATTTGCACAAACAGGTTAGAAATGCCAAAAATGGCTTTAAAGTGCTTAGGGATTTGGAAAAAACGGGTTAGAAATGGCCGAAAATGGCTTTAAAGTGCTTAGGGATTTGCAAAAAGGGTTAGAAATGGCCAAAATGGCTTAAAGTGCTTAGAGATTAGCAAAAAAGGGTCAGAAATGCCAAAAATGGCTTCAAAATGGTTAGAGATGTGAAAACTGGATAGAAAAGTCCAAAAATGGCTTAAAAGTTCGCAGAGATCTGCAAAAAATGGGTTAGAATCGGCCAAAAATGCCATTCAAAATTGCTTAGAGATGAGCAAACATGGGTTAGAAATGGACGAAAATGGCTTTAAAGTGCTTAGAGAATTGCAAAAATAGGTTAGAAATGGCCAAAATGGCTTTAAAGTGCTTAAGGATTGCAAAAATGGGTTAGAAATGGCCAAAGGTTGCTTTAAATTGCTTAGAGATGTGCAAAAATGGGTTAGAAATGCTAAAAATGGCTTAAAAGTGCTTAGAGATGTGCAGAAATGGGTTAGAAATGCTAAAAATGGCTTAAAAGTGCTTAGAGATTTGCAAAAATGGGTTAGAAACCGCCAAAAATGCCATTCAAAATTGCTTGGAGATGTGCAAACATGGGCTAGAAATGGCCAAAAATGGCTTTAAAGTGGTTAGGGATTTGCAAAAATGGGTTAGAAATGCCAAAAAGTCTTTAAAGTGGTTAGAGATTTGCACAAAAAGGTTAGAAATGCCAAAAATGGCGTTAAAATGCTTAGGGATTTGGAAAAACGGGTTAGAAATGGCCGAAAATGGCTTTAAAGTGCTTAGAGATTTGCAAAAATGGGTGACAAATGGCCAAAATGGCTTTAAAGTGCTTAGAGATTAGCAAAAAAAGGGTCAGAAATGCCAAAAATGGCTTCAAAATGGTTAGACATGTGCAAACTGGATAGAAAAGGCCAAAAAAGGCTTAAAAGTTCGCAGAGATCTGCAAAAATGGGTTAGAAACGGCCAAAAATGCCATTCAAAATTGCTTAGAGATGAGCAAACATGGGTTAGAAATGGCCAAAAATGGTTTAAAAGTGCTTAGAGATGTGCAAAAATGGGTTAGAAATGCTAAAAATGGCTTAAAAGTGCTTAGAGATTTGCAAAAATGGCTTAGAAATGCTAAAAATGGCTTTAAAGTGCTTAGAGATGTGCAAAAAAGGGTTAGAAATGCCAAAAAAGGCTTCAAAATGGTTAGAGATGTGCAAACTGGATGGAAAAGGCCAAAAATGGCTTAAAAGTTCGTAGAGATCTGCATACACAGGTTAGAAATGGCCAAAAGTGGTTTAAAAGTGCTTAGATATGTGCAAAAATGGGTTAGAAATTAAAAATGGCATTAAAGTGGTTAGAGATTTGCACAAACAGGTTAGAATTGCCAAAAATGGCTTTAAAGTGCTTAGGGATTTGGAAAAACGGGTTAGAAATGGCCGAAAATGGCTTTAAAGTGCTAAGAGATTTGCAAAAATGGGTTAGAAACCGCCAAAAATGCCATTCAAAAATTGCTTGGAGATGTGCAAACATGGGCTAGAAATGGCCAAAAATGGCTTTAAAGTGGTTAGGGATTTGCAAAAATGGGTTAGAAATGCCAAAAATGGCTTTAAAGTGGTTAGAGATTTGCACAAACAGGTTAGAAATGCCAAAAATGGCTTTAAAGTGCTTAGGGATTTGGAAAAACGGGTTAGAAATGGCCGAAAATGGCTTTAAAGTGCTTAGGGATTTGCAAAAAAGGGTTAGAAATGGCCAAAAATGGCTTTAAAGTGCTTAGAGATTAGCAAAAAAGGGTCAGAAATGCCAAAAATGGCTTCAAAATGGTTAGAGATGTGCAAACTGTTTGAAAAGGCCAAAAAAGGCTTAAACGTTCGCAGAGATCTGCAAAAATGGTTAGAAACGGCCAAAAATGCCATTCAAAATTGCTTAGAGATGAGCAAACATGGGTTAGAAATGGCCGAAAATGGCTTTAAAGTGCTTAGAGAATTGCAAAAATAGGTTAGAAATGGCCAAAATGGCTTTAAAGTGATTAAGGATTTGCAAAAATGGGTTAGAAATGGCCAAAGGTTGCTTTAAATTGCTTAGAGATGTGCAAAAATGGGTTAGAAATGCTAAAAATGGCTTAAAAGTGCTTAGAGATGTGCAAAAATGGGTTAGAAATGCTAAAAATGGCTTAAAAGTGCTTAGAGATTTGCAAAAATGGGTTAGAAACCGCCAAAAATGCCATTCAAAATTGCTTGGAGATGTGCAAACATGGGCTAGAAATGGCCAAAAATGGCTTTAAAGTGGTTAGGGATTTGCAAAAATGGGTTAGAAATGCCAAAAATGGCTTTAAAGTGGTTAGAGATTTGCACAAACAGGTTAGAAATGCCAAAAATGCTTTAAAGTGCTTAGGGATTTGGAAAAACGGGTTAGAAATGGCCGAAAATGGCTTTAAAGTGCTTAGGGATTTGCAAAAAAGGGTTAGAAATGGCCAAAATGGCTTTAAAGTGCTTAGAGATTAGCAAAAAAAGGGTCAGAAATGCCAAAAATGGCTTCAAAATGGTTAGAGATGTGAAAACTGGATAGAAAAGTCCAAAAATGGCTTAAAAGTTCGCAGAGATCTGCAAAAATGGGTTAGAATCGGCCAAAAATGCCATTCAAAATTGCTTAGAGATGAGCAAACATGGGTTAGAAATGGACGAAAATGGCTTTAAAGTGCTTAGAGAATTGCAAAAATAGGTTAGAAATGGCCAAATGGCTTTAAAGTGCTTAAGGATTTGCAAAAATGGGTTAGAAATGGCCAAAGGTTGCTTTAAATTGCTTAGAGATGTGCAAAAATGGGTTAGAAATGCTAAAAATGGCTTAAAAGTGCTTAGAGATGTGCAGAAATGGGTTAGAAACCGCCAAAAATGCCATTCAAAATTGCTTGGAGATGTGCAAACATGGGCTAGAAATGGCCAAAAATGCTTTAAAGTGGTTAGGGATTTGCAAAAATGGGTTAGAAATGCCAAAAAAGTCTTTAAAGTGGTTAGAGATTTGCACAAAAAGGTTAGAAATGCCAAAAATGGCGTTAAAATGCTTAGGGATTTGGAAAAAACGGGTTAGAAATGGCCGAAAATGGCTTTAAAGTGCTTAGAGATTTGCAAAAATGGGTGACAAATGGCCAAATGGCTTTAAAGTGCTTAGAGATTAGCAAAAAAGGGTCAGAAATGCCAAAAATGGCTTCAAATGGTTAGACATGTGCAAACTGGATAGAAAAGGCCAAAAAAGGCTTAAAGTTCGCAGAGATCTGCAAAAATGGGTTAGAAACGGCAAAAATGCCATTCAAAATTGCTTAGAGATGAGCAAACATGGGTTAGAAATGGCCAAAAATGGTTTAAAAGTGCTTAGAGATGTGCAAAAATGGGTTAGAAATGCTAAAAATGGCTTAAAAGTGCTTAGAGATTCGCAAAAATTTGTTAGAAATGCTAAAATGGCTTAAAAGTGCTTGGAGATGTGCAAAAAAGGGTTAGAAATGCCAAAAAAGGCTTCAAAATGGTTAGAGATGTGCAAACTGGATGGAAAAAGGCCAAAAATGGCTTAAAAGTTCGTAGAGATCTGCATACACGGGTTAGAAATGGCCAAAAGTGGTTTAAAAGTGCTTAGATATGTGCAAAAATGGGTTAGAAATTAAAAATGGCATTAAAGTGGTTAGAGATTTGCACAAACAGGTTAGAATTGCCAAAAATGGCTTTAAAGTGCTTAGGGATTTGGAAAAACGGGTTAGAAATGGCCGAAAATGGCTTTAAAGTGCTTAGAGATTTGAAAAAATGGGTTAGAAACCGCCAAAAATGCCATTCAAAATTGCTTGGAGATGTGCAAACATGGGCTAGAAATGGCCAAAAATGGCTTTAAAGTGCTTAGGGATTTGCAAAAATGGGTTAGAAATGCCAAAAATGGCTTTAAAGTGGTTAGAGATTTGCACAAACAGGTTAGAAATGCCAAAATGGCTTTAAAGTGCTTAGGGATTTGGAAAAACGGGTTAGAAATGCCGAAAATGGCTTAAAGTGCTTAGGGATTTGCAAAAAAGGGTTTAGAAATGGCCAAAAATGGCTTTAAAGTGCTTAGAGATTAGCAAAAAAGGGTCCAGAAATGCCAAAATGGCTTCAAAATGGTTAGAGATGTGCAAACTGGTTTGAAAAGGCCAAAAAGGCTTAAAAGTTCGCAGAGATCTGCAAAAATGGGTTAGAAACGGCCAAAAATGCCATTCAAAATTGCTTAGAGATGAGCAAACATGGGTTAGAAATGGCCGAAAATGGCTTTAAAGTGCTTAGAGAATTGCAAAAATAGGTTAGAAATGGCCAAAATGGCTTTAAAGTGCTTAAGGATTTGCAAAAATGGGTTAGAAATGGCCAAAGGTTGCTTTAATTGCTTAGAGATGTGCAAAAATGGTTAGAAATGCTAAAAATGGCTTAAAAGTGCTTAGAGATGTGCAGAAATGGGTTAGAAATGCTAAAAATGGCTTAAAAGTGCTTAGAGATTTGCAAAAATGGGTTAGAAACCGCCAAAAATGCCATTCAAAATTGCTTGGAGATGTGCAAACATGGGCTAGAAATGGCCAAAAATGGCTTTAAAGTGTTAGGGATTTGCAAAAATGGGTTAGAAATGCCAAAAAATGGCTTTAAAGTGGTTAGAGATTTGCACAAACAGGTTAGAAATGCCAAAAATGGCTTTAAAGTGCTTAGGGATTTGGAAAAACGGGTTAGAAATGGCCGAAAATGGCTTTAAAGTGCTTAGGGATTTGCAAAAAAGGGTTAGAAATGGCCAAAATGGCTTTAAAGTGCATAGAGATTAGCAAAAAAGGGTCAGAAATGCAAAAATGGCTTCAAATGGTTAGAGATGTGAAAACTGGTTGAAAAGGCCAAAAAAGGCTTAAAAGTTCGCAGAGATCTGCAAAAATGGGTTAGAAACGGCCAAAAATGCCATTCAAATTGCTTAGAGATGAGCAAACATGGGTTAGAAATGGACGAAAATGGCTTTAAAGTGCTTAGAGAATTGCAAAAATAGGTTAGAAATGGCCAAAATGGCTTTAAAGTGCTTAAGGATTTGCAAAAATGGGTTAGAAATGGCCAAAGGTTGCTTTAAATTGCTTAGAGATGTGCAAAAATGGGTTAGAAATGCTAAAAATGGCTTAAAAGTGCTTAGAGATGTGCAGAAATGGGTTAGAAATGCTAAAAATGGCTTAAAAGTGCTTAGAGATTTGCAAAAATGGGGTTAGAAACCGCCAAAATGCCATTCAAAATTGCTTGGAGATGTGCAAACATGGCTAGAAATGGCCAAAATGGCTTTAAAGTGGTTAGGGATTTGCAAAAATGGGTTAGAAATGCCAAAAAAGTCTTTAAAGTGGTTAGAGATTTGCACAAAAAGGTTAGAAATGCCAAAAATGGCGTTAAAATGCTTAGGGATTTGGGAAAACGGGTTAGAAATGGCCGAAAATGGCTTTAAAGTGCTTAGAGATTTGCAAAAATGGGTGACAAATGGCCAAAATGGCTTTAAAGTGCTTAGAGATTCGCAAAAAAGGGTCAGAAATGCCAAAATGGCTTCAAAATGGTTAGACATGTGCAAACTGGATAGAAAAGGCCAAAAAAGGCTTAAAAGTTCGCAGAGATCTGCAAAAATGGGTTAGAAACGGCCAAAAATGCCATTCAAAATTGCTTAGAGATGAGCAAACATGGGTTAGAAATGGCCAAAAATGGTTTAAAAGTGCTTAGAGATGTGCAAAAATGGGTTAGAAATGCTAAAAATGGCTTAAAAGTGCTTAGAGATGTGCAAAAATGGGTTAGAAATGCTAAAAATGGCTTTAAAGTGCTTAGAGATTCACAAAAATTTGTTAGAAAATGCTAAAAATGGCTTAAAAGTGCTTAGAGATGTGCAAAAAAGGGTTAGAAATGCCAAAAAAGGCTTCAAAATGGTTAGAGATGTGCAAACTGGATGGAAAAGGCCAAAAATGGCTTAAAAGTTCGCAGAGATCTGCATACACGGGTTAGAAATGGCCAAAAGTGGTTTAAAAGTGCTTAGATATGTGCAAAAATGGGTTAGAAATTAAAAATGGCATTAAAGTGGTTAGAGATTTGCACAAACAGGTTAGAATTGCCAAAAATGGCTTTAAAGTGCTTAGGATTTGGAAAAACGGGATAGAAATGGCCGAAAATGGCTTTAAAGTGCTTAGAGATTTGCAAAAATGGGTTAGAAACCGCCAAAAATGCCATTCAAAATTGCTTGGAGATGTGCAAACATGGGCTAGAAATGGCCAAAAATGGCTTTAAAGTGGTTAGGGATTTGCAAAAATGGGTTAGAAATGCAAAAATGGCTTTAAAGTGGTTAGAGATTTGCACAAACAGGTTAGAAATGCCAAAAATGGCTTTAAAGTGCTTAGGGATTTGGAAAAACGGGTTAGAAATGGCCGAAAATGGCTTTAAAGTGCTTAGGGATTTGCAAAAAAGGGTTAGAAATGGCCAAAAATGGCTTTAAAGTGCTTAGAGATTAGCAAAAAAGGGTCAGAAATGCCAAAAATGGCTTCAAAATGGTTAGAGATGTGCAAACTGGTTTGAAAAGGCCAAAAAAGGCTTAAAGTTCGCAGAGATCTGCATACACGGGTTAGAAATGGCCAAAAGTGGTTTAAAAGTGCTTAGATATGTGCAAAAATGGGTTAGAAATTAAAAATGGCATTAAAGTGGTTAGAGATTTGCACAAACAGGTTAGAATTGCCAAAAATGGCTTTAAAGTGCTTAGGGATTTGGAAAAACGGGATAGAAATGGCCGAAAATGGCTTTAAAGTGCTTAGAGATTTGCAAAAATGGGTGAGAAAATAAAAATGGCATTAAGTGCTTAGAGATTTGCAAAAAAGTGTTAGAAATGGCCGAAAACGGCTTTAAAGTGCTTAGGGATTAGCAAAAATGGGTTAGAAATGGCCGAAAATGGCTTTTAAAATGGTTAGGGATTTGCAAAAATGGGTTAGAAATGCTAAAAATGGCTTAAAAGTGCTTAGAGATTAGCAAAAAGGGTTAGAAATGCCAAAAAAAGGGTATGAAATGGTTAGAGATGTGCAAACTGGATAGAAAAGGCCAAAAATGGCTTAAAAGTTCGTAGAGATCTGCAAAATGGGTTAGAAACGGCCAAAAATGCCATTCAAAATTGCTTAGAGATGTGCAAACATGGGCTAGAAATGGCCAAAAATGGCTTTAAAGTGGTTAGGGATTTGCAAAAAATGGGTTAGAAATGCCAAAATGGCTTTAAAGTGGTTAGAGATTTGCACAAACAGGTTAGAAATGCCAAAAATGGCTTTAAAGTGCTTAGGGATTTGGAAAAACGGGTTAGAAATGGCCGAAAATGGCTTTTAAAGTGCTTAGGGATTTGCAAAAAAGGGTTAGAAATGGCCAAAATGGCTTTAAAGTGCTTAGAGATTAGCAAAAAAGGGTCAGAAATGCCAAAAATGGCTTCAAAATGGTTAGAGATGTGAAAACTGGATAGAAAGTCCAAAAATGGCTTAAAAGTTCGCAGAGATCTGCAAAAATGGGTTAGAATCGGCCAAAAATGCCATTCAAAATTGCTTAGAGATGAGCAAACATGGGTTAGAAATGGACGAAAATGGCTTTAAAGTGCTTAGAGAATTGCAAAAATAGGTTAGAAATGGCCAAAATGGCTTTAAAGTGCTTAAGGATTTGCAAAAATGGGTAGAAATGGCCAAAGGTTGCTTTAAATTGCTTAGAGATGTGCAAAAATGGGTTAGAAATGCTAAAAATGGCTTAAAAGTGCTTAGAGATGTGCAGAAATGGGTTAGAAACCGCCAAAAATGCCATTCAAAATTGCTTGGAGATGTGCAAACATGGGCTAGAAATGGCCAAAAATGGCTTTAAAGTGGTTAGGGATTTGCAAAAATGGGTTAGAAATGCCAAAAAAGTCTTTAAAGTGGTTAGAGATTTGCACAAAAAGGTTAGAAATGCCTAAAAATGGCGTTAAAATGCTTAGGGATTTGGGGAAAACGGGTAGAAATGGCCGAAAATGGCTTTAAAGTGCTTAGAGATTGCAAAAATGGGTGACAAATGGCCAAAATGGCTTTAAAGTGCTTAGAGATTAGCAAAAAAGGGTCAGAAATGCCAAAAATGGCTTCAAAATGGTTAGACATGTGCAAACTGGATAGAAAAGGCCAAAAAAGGCTTAAAAGTTCGCAGAGATCTGCAAAAATGGGTTAGAAACGGCCAAAAATGCCATTCAAATTGCTTAGAGATGAGCAAACATGGGTTAGAAATGGCCAAAAATGGTTTAAAAGTGCTTAGAGATGTGCAAAAATGGGTTAGAAATGCTAAAATGGCTTAAAAGTGCTTAGAGATTTGCAAAAATGGCTTAGAAATGCTAAAAATGGCTTTAAAGTGCTTAGAGATTCGCAAAAATTTGTTAGAAATGCTAAAAATGGCTTAAAAGTGCTTAGAGATGTGCAAAAAAGGGTTAGAAATGCCAAAAAAGGCTTCAAAATGGTTAGAGATGTGCAAACTGGATGGAAAAGGCCAAAAATGGCTTAAAAGTTCGTAGAGATCTGCATACACAGGTTAGAAATGGCCAAAAGTGGTTTAAAAGTGCTTAGATATGTGCAAAAATGGGTTAGAAATTAAAAATGGCATTAAAGTGGTTAGAGATTTGCACAAACAGGTTAGAATTGCCAAAAATGGCTTTAAAGTGCTTAGGGATTTGGAAAAACGGGTTAGAAATGGCCGAAAATGGCTTTAAAGTGCTAAGAGATTTGCAAAAATGGGTTAGAAACCGCCAAAAATGCCATTCAAAATTGCTTGGAGATGTGCAAACATGGGCTAGAAATGGCCAAAAATGGCTTTAAAGTGGTTAGGGATTTGCAAAAATGGGTTAGAAATGCCAAAAATGGCTTTAAAGTGGTTAGAGATTTGCACAAACAGGTTAGAAATGCCAAAAATGGCTTTAAAGTGCTTAGGGATTTGGAAAAAACGGGTTAGAAATGGCCGAAAATGGCTTTAAAGTGCTTAGGGATTTGCAAAAAAGGGTTAGAAATGGCCAAAATGGCTTTAAAGTGCTTAGAGATTAGCAAAAAAGGGTCAGAAATGCCAAAAATGGCTTCAAAATGGTTAGAGATGTGAAAACTGGATAGAAAAGTCCAAAAATGGCTTAAAAGTTCGCAGAGATCTGCAAAAATGGGTTAGAATCGGCCAAAAATGCCATTCAAAATTGCTTAGAGATGAGCAAACATGGGTTAGAAATGGACGAAAATGGCTTTAAAGTGCTTAGAGAATTGCAAAAATAGGTTAGAAATGGCCAAATGGCTTTAAAGTGCTTAAGGATTTGCAAAAATGGGTTAGAAATGGCCAAAGGTTGCTTTAAATTGCTTAGAGATGTGCAAAAATGGGTTAGAAATGCTAAAAATGGCTTAAAAGTGCTTAGAGATGTGCAGAAATGGTTAGAAACCGCCAAAATGCCATTCAAAATTGCTTGGAGATGTGCAAACATGGCTAGAAATGGCCAAAAATGGCTTTAAAGTGGTTAGGGATTTGCAAAAATGGGTTAGAAATGCCAAAAAAGTCTTTAAAGTGGTTAGAGATTTGCACAAAAAGGTTAGAAATGCCAAAAATGGCGTTTAAAAATGCTTAGGGATTTGGAAAAACGGGTTAGAAATGGCCGAAAATGGCTTTAAAGTGCTTAGAGATTTGCAAAAATGGGTGACAAATGGCCAAAATGGCTTTAAAGTGCTTAGAGATTAGCAAAAAAGGGTCAGAAATGCCAAAAATGGCTTCAAAATGGTTAGACATGTGCAAACTGGATAGAAAAGGCCAAAAAAGGCTTAAAAGTTCGCAGAGATCTGCAAAAATGGGTTAGAAACGGCCAAAAATGCCATTCAAAATTGCTTAGAGATGAGCAAACATGGGTTAGAAATGGCCAAAAATGGTTTAAAAGTGCTTAGAGATGTGCAAAAATGGGTTAGAAATGCTAAAAATGGCTTAAAAGTGCTTAGAGATTTGCAAAAATGGCTTAGAAATGCTAAAAATGGCTTTAAAGTGCTTAGAGATTCGCAAAAATTTGTTAGAAATGCTAAAAATGGCTTAAAAGTGCTTAGAGATGTGCAAAAAAGGGTTAGAAATGCCAAAAAAGGCTTCAAAATGGTTAGAGATGTGCAAACTGGATGGAAAAGGCCAAAAATGGCTTAAAAGTTCGTAGAGATCTGCATACACAGGTTAGAAATGGCCAAAAGTGGTTTAAAAGTGCTTAGATATGTGCAAAAATGGGTTAGAAATTAAAAATGGCATTAAAGTGGTTAGAGATTTGCACAAACAGGTTAGAATTGCCAAAAATGGCTTTAAAGTGCTTAGGGATTTGGAAAAACGGGTTAGAAATGGCCGAAAATGGCTTTAAAGTGCTAAGAGATTTGCAAAAATGGGTTAGAAACCGCCAAAATGCCATTCAAAATTGCTTGGAGATGTGCAAACATGGGCTAGAAATGGCCAAAAATGGCTTTAAAGTGGTTAGGGATTTGCAAAAATGGGTTAGAAATGCCAAAAATGGCTTTAAAGTGGTTAGAGATTTGCACAAACAGGTTAGAAATGCCAAAAATGGCTTTAAAGTGCTTAGGGATTGGAAAAACGGGTTAGAAATGGCCGAAAATGGCTTTAAAGTGCTTAGGGATTTGCAAAAAAGGGTTAGAAATGGCCAAAAATGGCTTTAAAGTGCTTAGAGATTAGCAAAAAAGGGTCAGAAATGCCAAAAATGGCTTCAAAATGGTTAGAGATGTGCAAACTGGTTTGAAAAGGCCAAAAAAGGCTTAAAAAGTTCGCAGAGATCTGCAAAAATGGGTTAGAAACGGCAAAAAATGCCATTCAAAATTGCTTAGAGATGAGCAAACATGGGTTAGAAATGGCCGAAAATGGCTTTAAAGTGCTTAGAGAATTGCAAAAATAGGTTAGAAATGGCCAAAATGGCTTTAAAGTGCTTAAGGATTTGCAAAAATGGGTTAGAAATGGCCAAAGGTTGCTTTAAATTGCTTAGAGATGTGCAAAAATGGGTTAGAAATGCTAAAAATGGCTTAAAAGTGCTTAGAGATGTGCAAAAATGGGTTAGAAAATGCTAAAAATGGCTTAAAAGTGCTTAGAGATTTGCAAAAATGGGTTAGAAACCGCCAAAAATGCCATTCAAAATTGCTTGGAGATGTGCAAACATGGGCTAGAAATGGCCAAAAATGGCTTTAAAGTGTTAGGGATTTGCAAAAATGGGTTAGAAATGCCAAAAATGGCTTTAAAGTGGTTAGAGATTTGCACAAACAGGTTAGAAATGCCAAAAATGGCTTTAAAGTGCTTAGGGATTTGGAAAAACGGGTTAGAAATGGCCGAAAATGGCTTTAAAGTGCTTAGGGATTTGCAAAAAAGGGTTAGAAATGGCCAAAATGGCTTTAAAGTGCTTAGAGATTAGCAAAAAGGGTCAGAAATGCCAAAAATGGCTTCAAAATGGTTAGAGATGTGAAACTGGATAGAAAAGTCCAAAAATGGCTTAAAAGTTCGCAGAGATCTGCAAAAATGGGTTAGAATCGGCCAAAAATGCCATTCAAAATTGCTTAGAGATGAGCAAACATGGGTTAGAAATGGACGAAATGGCTTTAAAAGTGCTTAGAGAATTGCAAAAATAGGTTAGAAATGGCCAAAATGGCTTTAAAGTGCTTAAGGATTTGCAAAAATGGGTTAGAAATGGCCAAAGGTTGCTTTAAATTGCTTAGAGATGTGCAAAAATGGGTTAGAAATGCTAAAAATGGCTTAAAAGTGCTTAGAGATGTGCAGAAATGGGTTAGAAACCGCCAAAAATGCCATTCAAAATTGCTTGGAGATGTGCAAACATGGGCTAGAAATGGCCAAAAATGGCTTTAAAGTGGTTAGGGATTTGCAAAAATGGGTTAGAAATGCCAAAAAAGTCTTTAAAGTGGTTAGAGATTTGCACAAAAAGGTTAGAAATGCCAAAAATGGCTGTTAAAATGCTTAGGGATTTGGAAAAAACGGGTTAGAAATGGCCGAAAATGGCTTTAAAGTGCTTAGAGATTTGCAAAAATGGTGACAAATGGCCAAAATGGCTTTAAAGTGCTTAGAGATTAGCAAAAAAGGGTCAGAAATGCCAAAAATGGCTTCAAAATGGTTAGACATGTGCAAACTGGATAGAAAAGGCCAAAAAAGGCTTAAAAGTTCGCAGAGATCTGCAAAAATGGGTTAGAAACGACCAAAAATGCCATTCAAAATTGCTTAGAGATGAATTGCTTAGAGATGAGCAAACATGGGTTAGAAATGGCCAAAAATGGTTTAAAAGTGCTTAGAGATGTGCAAAAATGGGTTAGAAATGCTAAAAATGGCTTAAAAGTGCTTAGAGATTTGCAAAAATGGCTTAGAAATGCTAAAAATGGCTTTTAAAGTGCTTAGAGATTCGCAAAATTTGTTAGAAATGCTAAAAATGGCTTAAAAGTGCTTAGAGATGTGCAAAAAAGGGTTAGAAATGCCAAAAAGGCTTCAAAATGGTTAGAGATGTGCAAACTGGATGGAAAAGGCCAAAAATGGCTTAAAAGTTCGTAGAGATCTGCATACACGGGTTAGAAATGGCCAAAAGTGGTTTAAAAGTGCTTAGATATGTGCAAAAATGGGTTAGAAATTAAAATGGCATTAAAGTGGTTAGAGATTTGCACAAACAGGTTAGAATTGCCAAAAATGGCTTTAAAGTGCTTAGGGATTTGGAAAAACGGGTTAGAAATGGCCGAAAATGGCTTTAAAGTGCTTAGAGATTTGAAAAAATGGGTTAGAAACCGCCAAAAATGCCATTCAAAATTGCTTGGAGATGTGCAAACATGGGCTAGAAATGGCCAAAAATGGCTTTAAAGTGCTTAGGGATTTGCAAAAATGGGTTAGAAATGCCAAAAATGGCTTTAAAGTGGTTAGAGATTTGCACAAACAGGTTAAGAAATGCCAAAATGGCTTTAAAGTGCTTAGGGATTTGGAAAAACGGGTTAGAAATGGCCGAAAATGGCTTTAAAGTGCTTAGGGATTTGCAAAAAGGGTTAGAAATGGCCAAAAATGCTTTAAAGTGCTTAGAGATTAGCAAAAAAGGGTCAGAAATGCCAAAAATGGCTTCAAAATGGTTAGAGATGTGCAAACTGGTTTGAAAAGGCCAAAAAGGCTTAAAAGTTCGCAGAGATCTGCAAAAATGGGTTAGAAACGGCCAAAAATGCATTCAAAATTGCTTAGAGATGTGCAAAAATGGGTTAGAAATGCTAAAAATGGCTTAAAAGTGCTTAGAGATGTGCAGAAATGGGTTAGAAATGCTAAAAATGGCTTAAAAGTGCTTAGAGATTTGCAAAAATGGGTTAGAAACCGCCAAAAATGCCATTCAAAATTGCTTGGAGATGTGCAAACATGGGCTAGAAATGGCCAAAAATGGCTTTAAAGTGGTTAGGGATTTGCAAAAATGGGTTAGAAATGGCCGAAAATGGCTTTAAAGTGCTTAGAGATTTGCAAAAATGGGTGACAAATGGCCAAATGGCTTTAAAGTGCTTAGAGATTAGCAAAAAAGGGTCAGAAATGCCAAAAATGGCTTCAAAATGGTTAGACATGTGCAAACTGGATAGAAAAGGCCAAAAAAGGCTTAAAAGTTCGCAGAGATCTGCAAAAATGGGTTAGAAACGGCCAAAAATGCCATTCAAAATTGCTTAGAGATGAGCAAACATGGGTTAGAAATGGCCAAAAATGGTTTAAAAGTGCTTAGGGATTTGCAAAATGGGTTAGAAATGCTAAAAATGGCTTAAAGTGCTTAGAGATGTGCAAAATGGGTTAGAAATGCTAAAATGGCTTTAAAGTGCTTAGAGATTCACAAAAATTTGTTAGAAATGCTAAAAATGGCTTAAAAGTGCTTAGAGATTGTGCAAAAAAGGGTTAGAAATGCCAAAAAAGGCTTCAAAATGGTTAGAGATGTGCAAACTGGATGGAAAAGGCCAAAAATGGCTTAAAAAGTTCGCAGAGATCTGCATACACGGGTTAGAAATGGCCAAAAGTGGTTTAAAAGTGCTTAGATATGTGCAAAAATGGGTTAGAAATTAAAAATGGCATTAAAGTGGTTAGAGATTTGCACAAACAGGTTAGAATTGCCAAAAATGGCTTTAAAGTGCTTAGGGATTTGGAAAAACGGGATAGAAATGGCCGAAAATGGCTTTAAAGTGCTTAGAGATTTGCAAAAATGGGTGAGAAAATAAAAATGGCATTAAAGTGCTTAGAGATTTGCAAAAAAGTGTTAGAAATGGCCGAAAACGGCTTTAAAGTGCTTAGGGATTAGCAAAATGGGTTAGAAATGGCCGAAAATGGCTTTAAAGTGGTTAGGGATTTGCAAAAATGGGTTAGAAATGCTAAAAATGGCTTAAAAGTGCTTAGAGATTAGCAAAAAAGGGTTAGAAATGCCAAAAAAAAGGGTATGAAATGGTTAGAGATGTGCAAACTGGATAGAAAAGGCCAAAAATGGCTTAAAAGTTCGTAGAGATCTGCAAAAATGGGTTAGAAACGGCCAAAAATGCCATTCAAAATTGCTTAGAGATGAGCAAACATGGGTTAGAAATGGCAAAAATGGTTTAAAAGTGCTTAGAGATGTGCAAAAATGGGTTAGAAATGTTAAAAATGGCTTAAAAGTGCTTAGAGATTTGCAAAAATGGGTTAGAAATGCTAAAAATGGCTTTAAAGTACTTAGGGGATTCGCAAAAATTTGTTAGAAATGCTAAAAATGGCTTAAAAGTGCTTAGAGATGTGCAAAAAAAGGGTTAGAAATGCCAAAAATGGCTTTAAAATGGTTAGAGATGTGCAAACTGGTTTGAAAAGGCCAAAAAAGGCTTAAAAGTTCGCAGAGATCTGCAAAAATGGGTTAGAATCGGCCAAAAATGCCATTCAAAATTGCTTAGAGATGAGCAAACATGGGTTAGAAATGGACGAAAATGGCTTTAAAGTGCTTAGAGAATTGCAAAAATAGGTTAGAAATGGCAAAATGGCTTTAAAGTGCTTAAGGATTTGCAAAAATGGGTTAGAAATGGCCAAAGGTTGCTTTAAATTGCTTAGAGATGTGCAAAAATGGGTTAGAAATGCTAAAAATGGCTTAAAAGTGCTTAGAGATGTGCAAAAATGGGTTAGAAATGCTAAAAATGGCTTAAAAGTGCTTAGAGATTTGCAAAAATGGGTTAGAAACCGCCAAAAATGCCATTCAAAATTGCTTGGAGATGTGCAAACATGGGCTAGAAATGGCCAAAAATGGCTTTAAAGTGGTTAGGGATTTGCAAAAATGGGTTAGAAATGGCCGAAAATGGCTTTAAAGTGCTTAGAGATTTGCAAAAATGGGTGACAAATGGCCAAAATGGCTTTAAAGTGCTTAGAGATTAGCAAAAAAGGGTCAGAAATGCCAAAAATGGCTTCAAATGGTTAGACATGTGCAAACTGATAGAAAAGGCCAAAAAAGGCTTAAAAGTTCGCAGAGATCTGCAAAAATGGGTTAGAAACGGCCAAAAATGCCATTCAAAATTGCTTAGAGATGAGCAAACATGGGTTAGAAATGGCCAAAATGGTTTAAAAGTGCTTAGGGATTTGCAAAAATGGGTTAGAAATGCTAAAAATGGCTTAAAAGTGCTTAGAGATGTGCAAAAATGGGTTAGAAATGCTAAAAATGGCTTTAAAGTGCTTAGAGATTCACAAAAATTTGTTAGAAATGCTAAAAAATGGCTTAAAAGTGCTTAGAGATGTGCAAAAAAGGGGTTAGAAATGCCAAAAAAAGGCTTCAAAATGGTTAGAGATGTGCAAACTGGATGGAAAAGGCCAAAATGGTTTAAAAGTTCGCAGAGATCTGCATACACGGGTTAGAAATGGCCAAAAGTGGTTTAAAAGTGCTTAGAGATGTGCAAAAATGGGTTAGAAATTAAAAATGGCATTAAAGTGGTTAGAGATTTGCACAAACAGGTTAGAATTGCCAAAAATGGCTTTAAAGTGCTTAGGGATTTGGAAAAACGGGATAGAAATGGCCGAAAATGGCTTTAAAGTGCTTAGAGATTTGCAAAAATGGGTGAGAAAATAAAAATGGCATTAAAGTGCTTAGAGATTTGCAAAAAAGTGTTAGAAATGGCCGAAAACGGCTTTAAAGTGCTTAGGGATTAGCAAAAATGGGTTAGAAATGGCCGAAAATGGCTTTAAAGTGGTTAGGGATTTGCAAAAATGGGTTAGAAATGCTAAAAATGGCTTAAAAGTGCTTAGAGATTAGCAAAAAAGGGTTAGAAATGCCAAAAAAAGGGTATGAAATGGTTAGAGATGTGCAAACTGGATAGGAAAAGGCCAAAAATGGCTTAAAAGTTCGCAGAGATCTGCAAAAATGGGTTAGAAACGGCCAAAAATGCCATTCAAAATTGCTTAGAGATGAGCAAACATGGGTTAGAAATGGCCAAAAATGGTTTAAAAGTGCTTAGAGATGTGCAAAAATGGGTTAGAAATGCTAAAAATGGCTTAAAAGTGCTTAGAGATTTGCAAAAATGGGTTAGAAATGCCAAAATGGCTTTAAAGAGCTTAGGATTTGGAAAAACGGGTTAGAAATGGCCGAAAATGGCTTTAAAGTGCTTAGAGATTTGCAAAAATGGGTGAGAAATGGCCAAAATGGCTTCGAAATGGTTAGAGATGTGCAAACTGGCTTGAAAAGGCCAAAAAAGGTTTAAAAGTTCGCAGAGATCTGCAAAAATGGGTTAGAAACGGCAAAAATGCCATTCAAAATTGCTTAGAGATGAGCAAACATGGGTTAGAAATGGCCGAAAAT
Organism: Lathamus discolor; assembly: GCF_037157495.1. Lineage (NCBI taxonomy): Eukaryota > Metazoa > Chordata > Aves > Psittaciformes > Psittacidae > Lathamus > Lathamus discolor. The sequence goes on from NW_027069190.1 coordinate 76,788, forward strand.
GGCTTTAAAGTGCTTAGAGAATTGCAAAAATAGGTTAGAAATGGCCAAAATGGCTTTAAGTGCTTAAGGATTTGGCAAAAATGGGTTAGAAATTTCCAAAGGTTGCTTTAAATTGCTTAGAGATGTGCAAAAATGGGTTAGAAATGCTAAAAATGGCTTAAAAGTGCTTAGAGATGTGCAAAAATGGGTTAGAAATGCTAAAAATGGCTTAAAAGTGCTTAGAGATTTGCAAAAATGGGTTAGAAACCGCCAAAAATGCCATTCAAAATTGCTTGGAGATGTGCAAACATGGGCTAGAAATGGCCAAAAATGGCTTTAAAGTGGTTAGGGATTTGCAAAATGGGTTAGAAATGCCAAAAAATGGCTTTAAAGTGGTTAGAGATTTGCACAAACAGGTTAGAAATGCCAAAAATGGCTTTAAAGTGCTTAGGGATTTGGAAAAAAACGGGTTAGAAATGGCCGAAAATGGCTTAAAGTGCTTAGGATTTGCAAAAAGGGTTAGAAATGGCCAAAATGGCTTTAAAGTGCATAGAGATTAGCAAAAAAGGGTCAGAAATGCCAAAAATGGCTTCAAAATGGTTAGAGATGTGAAAACTGGTTTGAAAAGGCCAAAAAAGGCTTAAAAAGCAGAGATCTGCAAAAATGGGTTAGAAACGGCCAAAAATGCCATTCAAAATTGCTTAGAGATGAGCAAACATGGGTTAGAAATGGACGAAAATGGCTTTAAAGTGCTTAGAGAATTGCAAAAAATAGGTTAGAAATGGCCAAAATGGCTTTAAAGTGCTTAAGGATTTGCAAAAATGGGTTAGAAATGGCCAAAGGTTGCTTTAAATTGCTTAGAGATGTGCAAAAATGGGTTAGAAATGCTAAAAATGGCTTAAAAGTGCTTAGAGATGTGCAGAAATGGTTAGAAATGCTAAAAATGGCTTAAAAGTGCTTAGAGATTTGCAAAAATGGGTTAGAAACCGCCAAAAATGCCATTCAAAATTGCTTGGAGATGTGCAAACATGGGCTAGAAATGGCCAAAAATGGCTTTTAAAGTGGTTAGGGATTGCAAAAATGGGTTAGAAATGCCAAAAAAGTCTTTAAAGTGGTTAGAGATTTGCACAAAAAGGTTAGAAATGCAAAAATGGCGTTAAAATGCTTAGGGATTTGGGGAAAACGGGTTAGAAATGGCCGAAAATGGCTTTAAAGTGCTTAGAGATTTGCAAAAATGGGTGACAAATGGCCAAAATGGCTTTAAAGTGCTTAGAGATTAGCAAAAAAGGGTCAGAAATGCCAAAAATGGCTTCAAAATGGTTAGACATGTGCAAACTGGATAGAAAAGGCCAAAAAAGGCTTAAAAGTTCGCAGAGATCTGCAAAAATGGGTTAGAAACGGCCAAAAATGCCATTCAAAATTGCTTAGAGATGAGCAAAACATGGGTTAGAAATGGCCAAAAATGGTTTAAAAGTGCTTAGAGATGTGCAAAATGGGTTAGAAAATGCTAAAAATGGCTTAAAAGTGCTTAGAGATGTGCAAAAATGGGTTAGAAATGCTAAAAATGGCTTTAAAGTGCTTAGAGATTCACAAAAATTTGTTAGAAATGCTAAAATGGCTTAAAAGTGCTTAGAGATGTGCAAAAAAGGGTTAGAAATGCCAAAAAAGGCTTCAAAATGGTTAGAGATGTGCAAACTGGATGGAAAAGGCCAAAAATGGCTTAAAAGTTCGCAGAGATCTGCATACACGGGTTAGAAATGGCCAAAGTGGTTTAAAAGTGCTTAGATATGTGCAAAAATGGGTTAGAAATTAAAAATGGCATTAAAGTGGTTAGAGATTTGCACAAACAGGTTAGAATTGCCAAAAATGGCTTTAAAGTGCTTAGGGATTTGGAAAAACGGGATAGAAATGGCCGAAAATGGCTTTAAAGTGCTTAGAGATTTGCAAAAATGGGTTAGAAACCGCCAAAAATGCCATTCAAAATTGCTTGGAGATGTGCAAACATGGGCTAGAAATGGCCAAAAATGGCTTTAAAGTGGTTAGGGATTTGCAAAAATGGGTTAGAAATGCCAAAAATGGCTTTAAAGTGGTTAGAGATTTGCACAAACAGGTTAGAAATGCCAAAAATGGCTTTAAAGTGCTTAGGGATTTGGAAAAACGGGTTAGAAATGGCCGAAAATGGCTTTAAAGTGCTTAGGGATTTGCAAAAAAGGGTTAGAAATGGCCAAAAATGGCTTTAAAGTGCTTAGAGATTAGCAAAAAAGGGTCAGAAATGCCAAAAATGGCTTCAAAATGGTTAGAGATGTGCAAACTGGTTTGAAAGGCAAAAAAGGCTTAAAAGTTCGCAGAGATCTGCATACACGGGTTAGAAATGGCCAAAAGTGGTTTAAAAGTGCTTAGATATGTGCAAAAATGGGTTAGAAATTAAAAATGGCATTAAAGTGGTTAGAGATTTGCACAAACAGGTTAGAATTGCCAAAAATGGCTTTAAAGTGCTTAGGGATTTGGAAAAACGGGATAGAAATGGCCGAAAATGGCTTTAAAGTGCTTAGAGATTTGCAAAATGGGTGAGAAAATAAAAAATGGCATTAAAGTGCTTAGAGATTTGCAAAAAAGTGTTAGAAATGGCCGAAAACGGCTTTAAAGTGCTTAGGGATTAGCAAAAATGGGTTAGAAATGGCCGAAAATGGCTTTAAAAGTGTTAGGGATTTGCAAAAATGGGTTAGAAATGCTAAAAATGGCTTAAAAGTGCTTAGAGATTAGCAAAAAAGGGTTAGAAATGCCAAAAAAAGGGTATGAAATGGTTAGAGATGTGCAAACTGGATAGAAAAGGCCAAAAATGGCTTAAAAGTTCGTAGAGATCTGCAAAAATGGGTTAGAAACGGCCAAAAATGCCATTCAAAATTGCTTAGAGATGTGCAAACATGGGCTAGAAATGGCCAAAAATGGCTTTAAAGTGGTTAGGGATTTGCAAAAATGGGTTAGAAATGCCAAAAAAGTCTTTAAAGTGGTTAGAGATTTGCACAAAAAGGTTAGAAATGCCAAAAATGGCTTTAAAGAGCTTAGGGATTGGAAAAACGGGTTAGAAATGGCCGAAAATGGCTTTCAAGTGCTTAGAGATTTGCAAAAATGGGTGAGAAATGGCCAAAATGGCTTTAAAGTGCTTAGAGATTAGCAAAAAAGGGTCAGAAATGCCAAAAATGGCTTCGAAATGGTTAGAGATGTGCAAACTGCTTGAAAAGGCCAAAAAAGGTTTAAAAGTTCGCAGAGATCTGCAAAAATGGGTTAGAAACGGCCAAAAATGCCATTCAAATTGCTTAGAGATGAGCAAACATGGGTTAGAAAATGGCCGAAAATGGCTTTAAAGTGCTTAGAGAATTGCAAAAATAGGTTAGAAATGGCCAAAATGGCTTTAAAGTGCTTAAGGATTTGCAAAAATGGGTTAGAAATTTCCAAAGGTTGCTTTAAATTGCTTAGAGATGTGCAAAAATGGGTTAGAAATGCTAAAAATGGCTTAAAAGTGCTTAGAGATGTGCAAAAATGGGTTAGAAATGCTAAAAATGGCTTAAAAGTGCTTAGAGATTTGCAAAATGGGTTAGAAACCGCCAAAAATGCCATTCAAAATTGCTTGGAGATGTGCAAACATGGGCTAGAAATGGCCAAAAATGGCTTTAAAGTGGTTAGGGATTTGCAAAATGGGTTAGAAATGCCAAAAATGGCTTTAAAGTGGTTAGAGATTTGCACAAACAGGTTAGAAATGCCAAAAATGGCTTTAAAGTGCTTAGGGATTTGGAAAAACGGGTTAGAAATGGCCGAAAATGCTTTAAAGTGCTTAGGGATTTGCAAAAAAGGGTTAGAAATGGCCAAATGGCTTTAAAGTGCTTAGAGATTAGCAAAAAAGGGTCAGAAATGCCAAAAATGGCTTCAAAATGGTTAGAGATGTGAAAACCGGATGGAAAAGGCCAAAAATGGCTTTAAAAGTTCGCAGAGATCTGCATACACGGGTTAGAAATGGCCAAAAGTGGTTTAAAAGTGCTTAGATATGTGCAAAAATGGGTTAGAAATTAAAAATGGCATTAAAGTGGTTAGAGATTTGCACAAACAGGTTAGAATTGCCAAAAATGGCTTTAAAGTGCTTAGGGATTTGGAAAAACGGGATAGAAATGGCGAAAATGGCTTTAAAGTGCTTAGAGATTTGCAAAATGGGTGAGAAAATAAAAATGGCATTAAAGTGCTTAGAGATTTGCAAAAAAGTGTTAGAAATGGCCGAAAACGGCTTTAAAGTGCTTAGGGATTAGCAAAATGGGTTAGAAATGGCCGAAAATGGCTTTAAAGTGGTTAGGGATTTGCAAAAATGGGTTAGAAATGCTAAAAATGGCTTAAAAGTGCTTAGAGATTAGCAAAAAAGGGTTAGAAATGCCAAAAAAAGGGTATGAAATGGTTAGAGATGTGCAAACTGGATAGAAAAGGCCAAAAATGGCTTAAAAGTTCGTAGAGATCTGCAAAAATGGGTTAGAAACGGCCAAAAATGCCATTCAAAATTGCTTAGAGATGAGCAAACATGGGTTAGAAATGGCCAAAAATGGTTTAAAAGTGCTTAGAGATGTGCAAAAATGGGTTAGAAATGCTAAAAATGGCTTAAAAGTGCTTAGAGATTTGCAAAAATGGGTTAGAAACCGCCAAAAATGCCATTCAAAATTGCTTGGAGATGTGCAAACATGGGCTAGAAATGGCCAAAAATGGCTTTAAAGTGGTTAGGGATTTGCAAAAATGGGTTAGAAATGCCAAAAAAGTCTTTAAAGTGGTTAGAGATTTGCACAAAAAGGTTAGAAATGCCAAAAATGGCGTTAAAATGCTTAGGGATTTGGGAAAACGGGTTAGAAATGGCCGAAAATGGCTTTAAAGTGCTTAGAGATTTGCAAAAATGGGTGACAAATGGCCAAAATGGCTTTAAAGTGCTTAGAGATTAGCAAAAAAGGGTCAGAAATGCCAAAAATGGCTTCAAAATGGTTAGACATGTGCAAACTGGATAGAAAAGGCCAAAAAAGGCTTAAAAGTTCGCAGAGATCTGCAAAAATGGGTTAGAAACGGCCAAAAATGCCATTCAAAATTGCTTAGAGATGAGCAAACATGGGTTAGAAATGGCCAAAAATGGTTTAAAAGTGCTTAGAGATGTGCAAAAATGGGTTAGAAATGCTAAAAATGGCTTAAAAGTGCTTAGAGATGTGCAAAAATGGGTTAGAAATGCTAAAAATGGCTTTAAAGTGCTTAGAGATTCACAAAAATTTGTTAGAAATGCTAAAAATGGCTTAAAAGTGCTTAGAGATGTGCAAAAAAGGGTTAGAAATGCCAAAAAAAGGGTATGAAATGGTTAGAGATGTGCAAACTGGATAGAAAAGGCCAAAAATGGCTTAAAAGTTCGTAGAGATCTGCAAAAATGGGTTAGAAACGGCCAAAAATGCCATTCAAAATTGCTTAGAGATGTGCAAACATGGGCTAGAAATGGCCAAAAATGGCTTTAAAGTGGTTAGGGATTTGCAAAAATGGGTTAGAAATGCCAAAAAAGTCTTTAAAGTGGTTAGAGATTTGCACAAAAAGGTTAGAAATGCCAAAAATGGCTTTAAAGAGCTTAGGGATTTGGAAAACGGGTTAGAAATGGCCGAAAATGGCTTTCAAGTGCTTAGAGATTTGCAAAAATGGGTGAGAAATGGCCAAAATGGCTTTAAAGTGCTTAGAGATTAGCAAAAAAGGGTCAGAAATGCCAAAAATGGCTTCGAAATGGTTAGAGATGTGCAAACTGGCTTGAAAAGGCCAAAAAAGGTTTAAAAGTTCGCAGAGATCTGCAAAAATGGGTTAGAAACGGCCAAAAATGCCATTCAAAATTGCTTAGAGATGAGCAAACATGGGTTAGAAATGGCCGAAAATGGCTTTAAAGTGCTTAGAGAATTGCAAAAATAGGTTAGAAATGGCCAAAATGGCTTTAAAGTGCTTAAGGATTTGCAAAAATGGGTTAGAAATTTCCAAAGGTTGCTTTAAATTGCTTAGAGATGTGCAAAAATGGGTTAGAAATGCTAAAAATGGCTTAAAAGTGCTTAGAGATGTGCAAAAATGGGTTAGAAATGCTAAAAATGGCTTAAAAGTGCTTAGAGATTTGCAAAAATGGTTAGAAACCGCCAAAAATGCCATTCAAAATTGCTTGGAGATGTGCAAACATGGGCTAGAAATGGCCAAAAATGGCTTTAAAGTGGTTAGGGATTTGCAAAAATGGGTTAGAAATGCCAAAAATGGCTTTAAAGTGGTTAGAGATTTGCACAAACAGGTTAGAAATGCCAAAAATGGCTTTAAAGTGCTTAGGGATTTGGAAAAACGGGTTAGAAATGGCCGAAAATGGCTTTAAAGTGCTTAGGGATTTGCAAAAAAGGGTTAGAAATGGCCAAAATGGCTTTAAAGTGCTTAGAGATTAGCAAAAAAGGGTCAGAAATGCCAAAAATGGCTTCAAAATGGTTAGAGATGTGAAAACCGGATGGAAAAGGCCAAAAATGGCTTAAAAGTTCGCAGAGATCTGCATACACGGGTTAGAAATGGCCAAAAGTGGTTTAAAAGTGCTTAGATATGTGCAAAAATGGGTTAGAAATTAAAAATGGCATTAAAGTGGTTAGAGATTTGCACAAACAGGTTAGAATTGCCAAAAATGGCTTTAAAGTGCTTAGGGATTTGGAAAAACGGGATAGAAATGGCCGAAAATGGCTTTAAAGTGCTTAGAGATTTGCAAAAATGGGTGAGAAAATAAAAATGGCATTAAAGTGCTTAGAGATTTGCAAAAAAGTGTTAGAAATGGCCGAAAACGGCTTTAAAGTGCTTAGGGATTAGCAAAATGGGTTAGAAATGGCCGAAAATGGCTTTAAAGTGGTTAGGGATTTGCAAAAATGGGTTAGAAATGCTAAAAATGGCTTAAAAGTGCTTAGAGATTAGCAAAAAAGGGTTAGAAATGCCAAAAAAAGGGTATGAAATGGTTAGAGATGTGCAAACTGGATAGAAAAGGCCAAAAATGGCTTAAAAGTTCGTAGAGATCTGCAAAAATGGGTTAGAAACGGCCAAAAATGCCATTCAAAATTGCTTAGAGATGAGCAAACATGGGTTAGAAATGGCCAAAAATGGTTTAAAAGTGCTTAGAGATGTGCAAAAATGGGTTAGAAATGCTAAAAATGGCTTAAAAGTGCTTAGAGATTTGCAAAAATGGGTTAGAAACCGCCAAAAATGCCATTCAAAATTGCTTGGAGATGTGCAAACATGGGCTAGAAATGGCCAAAAATGGCTTTAAAGTGGTTAGGGATTTGCAAAAATGGGTTAGAAATGCCAAAAAAGTCTTTAAAGTGGTTAGAGATTTGCACAAAAAGGTTAGAAATGCCAAAAATGGCGTTAAAATGCTTAGGGATTTGGGAAAACGGGTTAGAAATGGCCGAAAATGGCTTTAAAGTGCTTAGAGATTTGCAAAAATGGGTGACAAATGGCCAAAATGGCTTTAAAGTGCTTAGAGATTAGCAAAAAAGGGTCAGAAATGCCAAAAATGGCTTCAAAATGGTTAGACATGTGCAAACTGGATAGAAAAGGCCAAAAAAGGCTTAAAAGTTCGCAGAGATCTGCAAAAATGGGTTAGAAAACGGCCAAAAATGCCATTCAAAATTGCTTAGAGATGAGCAAACATGGGTTAGAAATGGCCAAAAATGGTTTAAAAGTGCTTAGAGATGTGCAAAAATGGGTTAGAAATGCTAAAAATGGCTTAAAAGTGCTTAGAGATGTGCAAAAATGGGTTAGAAATGCTAAAAATGGCTTTAAAGTGCTTAGAGATTCACAAAAATTTGTTAGAAATGCTAAAAATGGCTTAAAAGTGCTTAGAGATGTGCAAAAAAGGGTTAGAAATGCCAAAAAAGGCTTCAAAATGGTTAGAGATGTGCAAACTGGATGGAAAAGGCCAAAAATGGCTTAAAAGTTCGCAGAGATCTGCATACACGGGTTAGAAATGGCCAAAAGTGGTTTAAAAGTGCTTAGATATGTGCAAAAAATGGGTTAGAAATTAAAAATGGCATTAAAGTGGTTAGAGATTTGCACAAACAGGTTAGAATTGCCAAAAATGGCTTTAAAGTGCTTAGGGATTGGAAAAACGGGATAGAAATGGCCGAAAATGGCTTTAAAGTGCTTAGAGATTTGCAAAAATGGGTTAGAAACCGCCAAAAATGCCATTCAAAATTGCTTGGAGATGTGCAAACATGGGCTAGAAATGGCCAAAAATGGCTTTAAAGTGGTTAGGGATTTGCAAAAATGGGTTAGAAATGCCAAAAATGGCTTTAAAGTGGTTAGAGATTTGCACAAACAGGTTAGAAATGCCAAAAATGGCTTTAAAGTGCTTAGGGATTTGGAAAAACGGGTTAGAAATGGCCGAAAATGGCTTTAAAGTGCTTAGGGATTTGCAAAAAAGGGTTAGAAATGGCCAAAAATGGCTTTAAAGTGCTTAGAGATTAGCAAAAAAGGGTCAGAAATGCCAAAAATGGCTTCAAAATGGTTAGAGATGTGCAAACTGGTTTGAAAAGGCCAAAAAAGGCTTAAAAGTTCGCAGAGATCTGCATACACGGGTTAGAAATGGCCAAAAGTGGTTAAAAGTGCTTAGATATGTGCAAAAATGGGTTAGAAATTAAAAATGGCATTAAAGTGGTTAGAGATTTGCACAAACAGGTTAGAATTGCCAAAAATGGCTTTAAAGTGCTTAGGGATTTGGAAAAACGGGATAGAAATGGCCGAAAATGGCTTTAAAGTGCTTAGAGATTTGCAAAAATGGGTGAGAAAATAAAAATGGCATTAAAGTGCTTAGAGATTTGCAAAAAAGTGTTAGAAATGGCCGAAAACGGCTTTAAAGTGCTTAGGGATTAGCAAAAATGGGTTAGAAATGGCCGAAAATGGCTTTAAAGTGGTTAGGGATTTGCAAAAATGGGTTAGAAATGCTAAAAATGGCTTAAAAGTGCTTAGAGATTAGCAAAAAAGGGTTAGAAATGCCAAAAAAAGGGTATGAAATGGTTAGAGATGTGCAAACTGGATAGAAAAGGCCAAAAATGGCTTAAAAGTTCGTAGAGATCTGCAAAAATGGGTTAGAAACGGCCAAAAATGCCATTCAAAATTGCTTAGAGATGTGCAAACATGGGCTAGAAATGGCCAAAAATGGCTTTAAAGTGGTTAGGGATTTGCAAAAATGGGTTAGAAATGCCAAAAAAGTCTTTAAAGTGGTTAGAGATTTGCACAAAAAGGTTAGAAATGCCAAAAATGGCTTTAAAGAGCTTAGGGATTTGGAAAAACGGGTTAGAAATGGCCGAAAATGGCTTTCAAGTGCTTAGAGATTTGCAAAAATGGGTGAGAAATGGCCAAAATGGCTTTAAAGTGCTTAGAGATTAGCAAAAAAGGGTCAGAAATGCCAAAAATGGCTTCGAAATGGTTAGAGATGTGCAAACTGGCTTGAAAAGGCCAAAAAAGGTTTAAAAGTTCGCAGAGATCTGCAAAAATGGGTTAGAAACGGCCAAAAATGCCATTCAAAATTGCTTAGAGATGAGCAAACATGGGTTAGAAATGGCCGAAAATGGCTTTAAAGTGCTTAGAGAATGCAAAAATAGGTTAGAAATGGCCAAAATGGCTTTAAAGTGCTTAAGGATTTGCAAAAATGGGTTAGAAATTTCCAAAGGTTGCTTTAAATTGCTTAGAGATGTGCAAAAATGGGTTAGAAATGCTAAAAATGGCTTAAAAGTGCTTAGAGATGTGCAGAAATGGGTTAGAAATGCTAAAAATGGCTTAAAAGTGCTTAGAGATTTGCAAAAATGGGTTAGAAACCGCCAAAAATGCCATTCAAAATTGCTTGGAGATGTGCAAACATGGGCTAGAAATGGCCAAAAATGGCTTTAAAGTGGTTAGGGATTTGCAAAAATGGGTTAGAAATGCCAAAAATGGCTTTAAAGTGGTTAGAGATTTGCACAAACAGGTTAGAAATGCCAAAAATGGCTTTAAAGTGCTTAGGGATTTGGAAAAACGGGTTAGAAATGGCCGAAAATGGCTTTAAAGTGCTTAGGGATTTGCAAAAAAGGGTTAGAAATGGCCAAAATGGCTTTAAAGTGCTTAGAGATTAGCAAAAAAGGGTCAGAAATGCCAAAAATGGCTTCAAAATGGTTAGAGATGTGAAAACCGGATGGAAAAGGCCAAAAATGGCTTAAAAGTTCGCAGAGATCTGCATACACGGGTTAGAAATGGCCAAAAGTGGTTTAAAAGTGCTTAGATATGTGCAAAAATGGGTTAGAAATTAAAAATGGCATTAAAGTGGTTAGAGATTTGCACAAACAGGTTAGAATTGCCAAAAATGGCTTTAAAGTGCTTAGGGATTTGGAAAAACGGGATAGAAATGGCCGAAAATGGCTTTAAAGTGCTTAGAGATTTGCAAAAATGGGTGAGAAAATAAAAATGGCATTAAAGTGCTTAGAGATTTGCAAAAAAGTGTTAGAAATGGCCGAAAACGGCTTTAAAGTGCTTAGGGATTAGCAAAATGGGTTAGAAATGGCCGAAAATGGCTTTAAAGTGGTTAGGGATTTGCAAAAATGGGTTAGAAATGCTAAAAATGGCTTAAAAGTGCTTAGAGATTAGCAAAAAAGGGTTAGAAATGCCAAAAAAAGGGTATGAAATGGTTAGAGATGTGCAAACTGGATAGAAAAGGCCAAAAATGGCTTAAAAGTTCGTAGAGATCTGCAAAAATGGGTTAGAAACGGCCAAAAATGCCATTCAAAATTGCTTAGAGATGAGCAAACATGGGTTAGAAATGGCCAAAATGGTTTAAAAGTGCTTAGAGATGTGCAAAAATGGGTTAGAAATGCTAAAAATGGCTTTAAAGTGCTTAGGGATTCGCAAAAATTTGTTAGAAATGCTAAAAATGGCTTAAAAGTGCTTAGAGATGTGCAAAAAAGGGTTAGAAATGCCAAAAATGGCTTTAAAATGGTTAGAGATGTGCAAACTGGTTTGAAAAGGCCAAAAAAGGCTTAAAAGTTCGCAGAGATCTGCAAAAATGGGTTAGAATCGGCCAAAAATGCCATTCAAAATTGCTTAGAGATGAGCAAACATGGGTTAGAAATGGACGAAAATGGCTTTAAAGTGCTTAGAGAATTGCAAAAATAGGTTAGAAATGGCCAAAATGGCTTTAAAGTGCTTAAGGATTTGCAAAAATGGGTTAGAAATGGCCAAAGGTTGCTTTAAATTGCTTAGAGATGTGCAAAAATGGGTTAGAAATGCTAAAAATGGCTTAAAAGTGCTTAGAGATGTGCAAAAATGGGTTAGAAATGCTAAAAATGGCTTAAAAGTGCTTAGAGATTTGCAAAAATGGGTTAGAAACCGCCAAAAATGCCATTCAAAATTGCTTGGAGATGTGCAAACATGGGCTAGAAATGGCCAAAAATGGCTTTAAAGTGGTTAGGGATTTGCAAAAATGGGTTAGAAATGCCAAAAAAGTCTTTAAAGTGGTTGGAGATTTGCACAAAATGGGTGAGAAATGGCCGAAAATGGCTTTAAAGTGCTTAGAGATTTGCAAAAATGGGTGACAAATGGCCAAAATGGCTTTAAAGTGCTTAGAGATTAGCAAAAAAGGGTCAGAAATGCCAAAAATGGCTTCAAATGGTTAGACATGTGCAAACTGGATAGAAAAGGCCAAAAAAGGCTTAAAAGTTCGCAGAGATCTGCAAAAATGGGTTAGAAACGGCCAAAAATGCATTCAAAATTGCTTAGAGATGAGCAAACATGGGTTAGAAATGGCCAAAAATGGTTTAAAAGTGCTCAGGGATTTGCAAAAATGGGTTAGAAATGCTAAAAATGGCTTAAAAGTGCTTAGAGATGTGCAAAAATGGGTTAGACATGCTAAAAATGGCTTTAAAGTGCTTAGAGATTCACAAAAATTTGTTAGAAATGCTAAAAATGGCTTAAAAGTGCTTAGAGATGTGCAAAAAAGGGTTAGAAATGCCAAAAAAGGCTTCAAAATGGTTAGAGATGTGCAAACTGGATGGAAAAGGCCAAAAATGGCTTAAAAGTTCGCAGAGATCTGCATACACGGGTTAGAAATGGCCAAAAGTGGTTTAAAAGTGCTTAGATATGTGCAAAAATGGGTTAGAAATTAAAAATGGCATTAAAGTGGTTAGAGATTTGCACAAACAGGTTAGAATTGCCAAAAATGGCTTTAAAGTGCTTAGGGATTTGGAAAAACGGGATAGAAATGGCCGAAAATGGCTTTAAAGTGCTTAGAGATTTGCAAAAATGGGTGAGAAAATAACAATGGCATTAAAGTGCTTAGAGATTTGCAAAAAAGTGTTAGAAATGGCCGAAAACGGCTTTAAAGTGCTTAGGGATTAGCAAAAATGGGTTAGAAATGGCCGAAAATGGCTTTAAAGTGGTTAGGGATTTGCAAAAATGGGTTAGAAATGCTAAAAATGGCTTAAAAGTGCTTAGAGATTAGCAAAAAAGGGTTAGAAATGCCAAAAAAAGGGTATGAAATGGTTAGAGATGTGCAAACTGGATAGAAAAGGCCAAAATGGCTTAAAAGTTCGTAGAGATCTGCAAAAATGGGTTAGAAACGGCCAAAAATGCCATTCAAAATTGCTTAGAGATGAGCAAACATGGGTTAGAAATGGCCAAAAATGGTTTAAAAGTGCTTAGAGATGTGCAAAAATGGGTTAGAAATGCTAAAAATGGCTTAAAAGTGCTTAGAGATTTGCAAAATGGGTTAGAAATGCCAAAAATGGCTTTAAAGAGCTTAGGGATTTGGAAAAACGGGTTAGAAATGGCCGAAAATGGCTTTAAAGTGCTTAGAGATTTGCAAAAATGGGTGAGAAATGGCCAAAATGGCTTTAAAGTGCTTAGAGATTAGCAAAAAAGGGTCAGAAATGCCAAAATGGCTTCGAAATGGTTAGAGATGTGCAAACTGGCTTGAAAAGGCCAAAAAAGGTTTAAAAGTTCGCAGAGATCTGCAAAAATGGGTTAGAAACGGCCAAAAATGCCATTCAAAATTGCTTAGAGATGAGCAAACATGGGTTAGAAATGGCCGAAAATGGCTTTAAAGTGCTTAGAGAATTGCAAAAATAGGTTAGAAATGGCCAAATGGCTTTAAAGTGCTTAAGGATTTGCAAAAATGGGTTAGAAATTTCCAAAGGTTGCTTTAAATTGCTTAGAGATGTGCAAAAATGGGTTAGAAATGCTAAAAATGGCTTAAAAGTGCTTAGAGATGTGCAAAAATGGGTTAGAAATGCTAAAAATGGCTTAAAAGTGCTTAGAGATTTGCAAAAATGGGTTAGAAACCGCCAAAAATGCCATTCAAAATTGCTTGGAGATGTGCAAACATGGGCTAGAAATGGCCAAAAATGGCTTTAAAGTGGTTAGGGATTTGCAAAAATGGGTTAGAAATGCCAAAAATGGCTTAAAGTGGTTAGAGATTTGCACAAACAGGTTAGAAATGCCAAAAATGGCTTTAAAGAGCTTAGGGATTTGGAAAAACGGGTTAGAAATGGCCGAAAATGGCTTTAAAGTGCTTAGGGATTTGCAAAAAAGGGTTAGAAATGGCCAAAAATGGCTTTAAAGTGCTTAGAGATTAGCAAAAAAGGGTCAGAAATGCCAAAAATGGCTTCCAAATGGTTAGAGATGTGAAAACTGGATAGAAAAGGCCAAAAATGGCTTAAAAGTTCGCAGAGATCTGCAAAAATGGGTTAGAATCGGCCAAAAATGCCATTCAAAATTGCTTAGAGATGAGCAAACATGGGCTAGAAATGGCCAAAAATGGCTTTAAAGTGGTTAGGGATTTGCAAAAATGGGTTAGAAATGCCAAAAAAGTCTTTAAAGTGGTTAGAGATTTGCACAAAAAGGTTAGAAATGCCAAAAATGGCTTTAAAGAGCTTAGGGATTTGGAAAAACGGGTTAGAAATGTCCGAAAATGGCTTTAAAGTGCTTAGAGATTTGCAAAAAATGGGTGAGAAATGGCCAAAATGGCTTTAAAGTGCTTAGAGATTAGCAAAAAAGGGTCAGAAATGCCAAAAATGGCTTCAAAATGGTTAGAGATGTGCAAACTGGTTTGAAAAGGCCAAAAAAGGCTTAAAAGTTCGCAGAGATCTGCAAAATGGGTTAGAAACGGCCAAAAATGCCATTCAAAATTGCTTAGAGATGAGCAAACATGGGTTAGAAATGGCCGAAAATGGCTTTAAAGTGCTTAGAGAATTGCAAAAATAGGTTAGAAATGGCCAAAATGGCTTTAAAGTGCTTAAGGATTTGCAAAAATGGGTTAGAAATGGCCAAAGGTTGCTTTAAATTGCTTAGAGATGTGCAAAAATGGGTTAGAAATGCTAAAAATGGCTTAAAAGTGCTTAGAGATGTGCAGAAATGGGTTAGACATGCTAAAAATGGCTTAAAAGTGCTTAGAGATTTGCAAAAATGGGTTAGAAACGGCCAAAAATGCCATTCAAAATTGCTTGGAGATGTGCCAACATGGGCTAGAAATGGCCAAAAATGGCTTTAAAGTGGTTAGGGATTTGCAAAAATGGGTTAGAAATGCCAAAAAAGTCTTTAAAGTGGTTAGAGATTTGCACAAACAGGTTAGAAATGCCAAAAATGGAGTTAAAATGCTTAGGGATTTGGAAAAACGGGTTAGAAATGTCCGAAAATGGCTTTAAAGTGCTTAGAGATTTGCAAAAAATGGGTGAGAAATGGCCAAAATGGCTTTAAGTGCTTAGAGATTAGCAAAAAAGGGTCAGAAATGCCAAAAATGGCTTCAAAATGGTTAGAGATGTGCAAACTGGTTTGAAAAGGCCAAAAAAGGCTTAAAAGTTCGCAGAGATCTGCAAAAATGGGTTAGAAACGGCCAAAAATGCCATTCAAAATTGCTTAGAGATGAGCAAACATGGGTTAGAAATGGCCGAAAATGGCTTTGAAGTGCTTAGAGAATTGCAAAAATAGGTTAGAAATGGCCAAAATGGCTTTAAAGTGCTTAAGGATTTGCAAAAATGGGTTAGAAATGGCCAAAGGTTGCTTTAAATTGCTTAGAGATGTGCAAAAATGGGTTAGAAATGCTAAAAATGGCTTAAAAGTGCTTAGAGATGTGCAGAAATGGGTTAGAAATGCTAAAAATGTCTTAAAAGTGCTTAGAGATTTGCAAAAATGGGTTAGAAACGGCCAAAAATGCCATTCAAATTGCTTGGAGATGTGCAAACATGGGCTAGAAATGGCCAAAAATGGCTTTAAAGTGGTTAGGGATTTGCAAAAATGGGTTAGAAATGCCAAAAAGTCTTTAAAGTGGTTAGAGATTTGCACAAAAAGGTTAGAAATGCCAAAAATGGCGTTAAAATGCTTAGGGATTTGGAAAAACGGGTTAGAAATGGCCGAAAATGGCTTTAAAGTGCTTAGAGATTTGCAAAAAATGGGTGACAAATGGCCAAAATGGCTTTAAAGTGCTTAGAGATTAGCAAAAAAGGGTCAGAAATGCCAAAAATGGCTTCAAAATGGTTAGACATGTGCAAACTGGATAGAAAAGGCCAAAAATGGCTTAAAAGTTCGCAGAGATCTGCAAAAATGGGTTAGAATCGGCCAAAAATGCCATTCAAAATTGCTTAGAGATGAGCAAACATGGGTTAGAAATGGCCAAAAATGGTTTAAAAGTGCTTAGGGATTTGCAAAAATGGGTTAGAAATGCTAAAAATGGCTTAAAAGTGCTTAGAGATGTGCAAAAATGGCTTAGAAATGCTAAAAATGGCTTTAAAGTGCTTAGAGATTCGCAAAAATTTGTTAGAAATGCTAAAAATGGCTTAAAAGTGCTTAGAGATGTGCAAAAAAGGGTTAGAAATGCCAAAAAAGGCTTCAAAATGGTTAGAGATGTGCAAACTGGATGGAAAAGGCCAAAATGGCTTAAAAGTTCGCAGAGATCTGCATACACGGGTTAGAAATGGCCAAAAGTGGTTTAAAGTGCTTAGATAAGTGCAAAAATGGGTTAGAAATTAAAAATGGCATTAAAGTGGTTAGAGATTTGCACAAACAGGTTAGAATTGCCAAAAATGGCTTTAAAGTGCTTAGGGATTTGGAAAAACGGGATAGAAATGGCCGAAAATGGCTTTAAAGTGCTTAGAGATTTGCAAAAATGGGTGAGAAAATAAAATGGCATTAAAGTGCTTAGAGATTTGCAAAAAAGTGTTAGAAATGGCCGAAAACGGCTTTAAAGTGCTTAGGGATTAGCAAAAATGGGTTAGAAATGGCCGAAAATGGCTTTAAAGTGGTTAGGGATTTGCAAAAATGGGTTAGAAATGCTAAAAATGGCTTAAAAGTGCTTAGAGATTAGCAAAAAAGGGTTAGAAATGCCAAAAAAAGGGTATGAAATGGTTAGAGATGTGCAAACTGGATAGAAAAGGCCAAAAATGGCTTAAAAGTTCGTAGAGATCTGCAAACATGGGTTAGAAACGGCCAAAAATGCCATTCAAAATTGCTTAGAGATGAGCAAACATGGGTTAGAAATGGCCAAAATGGTTTAAAAGTGCTTAGAGATGTGCAAAAATGGGTTAGAAATGCTAAAAATGGCTTAAAAGTGCTTAGAGATTTGCAAAAATGGGTTAGAAATGCTAAAAATGGCTTTAAAGTGCTTAGGGATTCGCAAAAATTTGTTAGAAATGCTAAAAATGGCTTAAAAGTGCTTAGAGATTAGCAAAAAAGGGTTAGAAATGCCAAAAATGGCTTTAAAATGGTTAGAGATGTGCAAACTGGTTTGAAAAGGCCAAAAAAGGCTTAAAAGTTCGCAGAGATCTGCAAAAATGGGTTAGAATCGGCCAAAAATGCCATTCAAAATTGCTTAGAGATGAGCAAACATGGGTTAGAAATGGCCAAAAATGGTTTAAAAGTGCTTAGAGATGTGCAAAAAATGGGTTAGAAATGCTAAAAATGGCTTGAAAGTGCTTAGAGATTTGCAAAAATGGGTTAGAAATGCTAAAAATGGCTTTAAAGTGCTTAGGGATTCGCAAAAATTTGTTAGAAATGCTAAAAATGGCTTAAAAGTGCTTAGAGATGTGCAAAAAGGGTTAGAAATGCCAAAAATGGCTTTAAAATGGTTAGAGATGTGCAAACTGGTTTGAAAAGGCCAAAAAAGGCTTAAAAGTTCGCAGAGATCTGCAAAAATGGGTTAGAATCGGCCAAAAATGCCATTCAAAATTGCTTAGAGATGAGCAAACATGGGTTAGAAATGGACGAAAATGGCTTAAAAGTGCTTAGAGATGTGCAGAAATGGGTTAGAAATGCTAAAAATGGCTTAAAAGTGCTTAGAGATTTGCAAAAATGGGTTAGAAACCGCCAAAAATGCCATTCAAAATTGCTTGGAGATGTGCAAACATGGGCTAGAAATGGCCAAAAATGGCTTTAAAGTGGTTAGGGATTTGCAAAAATGGGTTAGAAATGCCAAAAATGGCTTTTAAAGTGGTTAGAGATTTGCACAAACAGGTTAGAAATGCCAAAAATGGCATTAAAGTGCTTAGGGATTTGGAAAAACGGGTTAGAAATGGCCGAAAATGGCTTTAAAGTGCTTAGGGATTTGCAAAAAAGGGTTAGAAATGGCCAAAATGGCTTTAAAGTGCTTAGAGATTAGCAAAAAAGGGTCAGAAATGCTAAAAATGGCTTCAAAATGGTTAGAGATGTGAAAACTGGAGAGAAAAGGCCAAAAATGGCTTAAAAGTTCGCAGAGATCTGCAAAAATTGGTTAGAATCGGCCAAAAATGCCATTCAAAATTGCTTAGAGATGAGCAAACATGGGTTAGAAATGGCCGAAAATGGCTTTAAAGTGCTTAGAGAATTGCAAAAATAGGTTAGAAATGGCCAAAATGGCTTTAAAGTGCTTAAGGATTTGCAAAAATGGGTTAGAAATGGCCAAAGGTTGCTTTAAATTGCTTAGAGATGTGCAAAAATGGGTTAGAAATGCTAAAAATGGCTTAAAAGTGCTTAGAGATGTGCAGAAATGGGTTAGAAATGCTAAAAATGGCTTAAAAGTGCTTAGAGATTTGCAAAAATGGGTTAGAAACCGCCAAAAATGCCATTCAAAATTGCTTGGAGATGTGCAAACATGGGCTAGAAATGGCCAAAAATGGCTTTAAAGTGGTTAGGGATTTGCAAAAATGGGTTAGAAATGCCAAAAAAGTCTTTAAAGCGGTTAGAGATTTGCACAAAAAGGTTAGAAATGCCAAAAATGGCTTTAAAGTGCTTAGGGATTTGGAAAAACAGGTTAGAAATGGCCGAAAATGGCTTTTAAAGTGCTTAGGGATTTGCAAAAAAGGGTTAGAAATGGCCAAAATGGCTTTTAAAGTGCTTAGAGATTAGCAAAAAAGGGTCAGAAATGCCAAAAATGGCTTCAAAATGGTTAGAGATGTGAAAACTGGATAGAAAAGGCCAAAAATGGCTTAAAAGTTCGCAGAGATCTGCATACACGGGTTAGAAATGGCCAAAAATGCCATTCAAAATTGCTTAGAGATGAGCAAACATGGGTTAGAAATGGCCGAAAATGGCTTTAAAGTGCTTAGAGAATTGCAAAAATAGGTTAGAAATGGCCAAAATGGCTTTAAAGTGCTTAAGGATTTGCAAAAATGGGTTAGAAATGGCCAAAGGTTGCTTTAAATTGCTTAGAGATGTGCAAAAATGGGTTAGAAATGCTAAAAATGGCTTAAAAGTGCTTAGAGATTTGCAAAAACGGGTCAGAAATGCTAAAAAGGCATTAAAGTGCTTAGAGATTTGCAAAAATGGGTTAGAAACCGCCAAAAATGCCATTCAAAATTGTTTGGAGATGTGCAAACATGGGCTAGAAATGGCCAAAAATGGCTTTAAAGTGGTTAGGGATTTGCAAAAATGGGTTAGAAATGCAAAAAAGTCTTTAAAGTGGTTAGAGATTTGCACAAAAAGGGTAGAAATGCCAAAAATGGCGTTAAAATGCTTAGGGATTTGGAAAAACGGGTTAGAAATGGCCGAAAATGGCTTTAAAGTGCTTAGAGATTTGCACAAATGGGTGACAAATGGCCAAAATGGCTTTAAAGTGCTTAGAGATTAGCAAAAAAGGGTCAGAAATGCCAAAAATGGCTTCAAAATGGTTAGACATGTGCAAACTGGATAGAAAAGGCCAAAAATGGCTTAAAAGTTCGCAGAGATCTGCAAAAATGGGTTAGAAACAGCCAAAAATGCATTCAAAATTGCTTAGAGATGAGCAAACATGGGTTAGAAATGGCCAAAAATGGTTTAAAAGTGCTTAGAGATGTGCAAAAATGGGTTAGAAATGCTAAAAATGGCTTAAAAGTGCTTAGAGATTTGCAAAAATGGCTTAGAAATGCTAAAAATGGCTTTAAAGTGCTTAGAGATTCGCAAAATTTGTTAGAAATGCTAAAATGGCTTAAAAGTGCTTAGAGATGTGCAAAAAAGGGTTAGAAATGCCAAAAAAGGCTTCAAAATGGTTAGAGATGTGCAAACTGGATGGAAAAGGCCAAAAATGGCTTAAGAGTTCGTAGAGATCTGCATACACGGGTTAGAAATGGCCAAAAGTGGTTTAAAGTGCTTAGATATGTGCAAAAATGGGTTAGAAATTAAAAATGGCATTAAAGTGGTTAGAGATTTGCACAAACAGGTTAGAATTGCCAAAAATGGCTTTAAAGTGCTTAGGGATTTGGAAAAACGGGTTAGAAATGGCCGAAAATGGCTTTAAAGTGCTTAGAGATTTGCAAAAATGGGTTAGAAATTAAAAATGGCATTAAAGTGGTTAGAGATTTGCAAAAACGGGTTAGAAATGTCCGAAAACGGCTTTAAAGTGCTTAGGGGAATAGCAAAAATGGGGTAGAAATGGCCGAAAATTGCATTAAAGTGGTTAGGGATTTGCAAAAATGGGTTAGAAATGCTAAAAATGGCTTAAAAGTGCTTAGAGATTAGCAAAAATGGTTAGAAATGCCAAGAATGGCTTTGAAATGGTTAGAGATGTGCAAACTGGATAGAAAAGACCAAAAATGGCTTAAAAGTTCGTAGAGATCAGCAAGAAAGGGTTAGAAACGGCCAAAAATGCCATTCAAAATTGCTTAGAGATGTGCAAACATGGGCTAGAAATGGCCAAAAATGGCTTTAAAGTGGTTAGGGATTTGCAAAAATGGGTTAGAAATGCCAAAAATGGCTTTAAAGTGGTTAGAGATTTGCACAAAAAGGTTAGAAATGCCAAAAATGGCTTTAAAGAGCTTAGGATTTGGAAAAACGGGTTAGAAATGTCCGAAAATGGCTTTAAAGTGCTTAGAGATTTGCAAAAATGGGTGAGAAATGGCCAAAATGGCTTTAAAGTGCTTAGGGATTAGCAAAAAAGGGTCAGAAATGCCAAAAATGGCTTCAAAATGGTTAGAGATGTGCAAACTGGCTTGAAAAGGCCAAAAAAGGCTTAAAGTTCGCAGAGATCTGCAAAAATGGGTTAGAAACGGCCAAAAATGCCATTCAAAATTGCTTAGAGATGAGCAAACATGGGTTAGAAATGGCCGAAAATGGCTTTAAAGTGCTTAGAGAATTGCAAAAATAGGTTAGAAATGGCCAAAATGGCTTTAAAGTGCTTAAGGATTTGCAAAAATGGGTTAGAAATGGCCAAAGGTTGCTTTAAATT
The DNA here is from genome assembly GCF_037157495.1 of Lathamus discolor. Classification (NCBI taxonomy): domain Eukaryota; kingdom Metazoa; phylum Chordata; class Aves; order Psittaciformes; family Psittacidae; genus Lathamus; species Lathamus discolor. The sequence goes on from NW_027069190.1 coordinate 97,450, forward strand.
GCTTAGAGATGTGCAAAAATGGGTTAGAAATGCTAAAAATGGCTTAAAAGTGCTTAGAGATTTGCAAAAATGGCTTAGAAATGCTAAAAATGGCTTTAAAGTGCTTAGAGATTCGCAAAAATTTGTTAGAAATGCTAAAAATGGCTTAAAAGTGCTTAGAGATGTGCAAAAAAGGGTTAGAAATGCCAAAAAAGGCTTCAAAATGGTTAGAGATGTGCAAACTGGATGGAAAAGGCCAAAAATGGCTTAAAAGTTCGTAGAGATCTGCATACACGGGTTAGAAATGGCCAAAAGTGGTTTAAAAGTGCTTAGATATGTGCAAAAATGGGTTAGAAATTAAAAATGGCATTAAAGTGGTTAGAGATTTGCACAAACAGGTTAGAATTGCCAAAAATGGCTTTAAAGTGCTTAGGGATTTGGAAAAACGGGTTAGAAATGGCCGAAAATGGCTTTAAAGTGCTTAGAGATTTGCAAAAATGGGTTAGAAATTAAAAATGGCATTAAAGTGGTTAGAGATTTGCACAAACAGGTTAGAATTGCCAAAAATGGCTTTAAAGTGCTTAGGGATTTGGAAAAACGGGTTAGAAATGGCCGAAAATGGCTTTAAAGTGCTTAGAGATTTGCAAAAACGGGTTAGAAATGTCCGAAAACGGCTTTAAGTGCTTAGGGATTAGCAAAAATGGGTTAGAAATGGCCGAAAATGGCTTTAAAGTGGTTAGGGATTTGCAAAAATGGGTTAGAAATGCCAAAAAGTCTTTAAAGTGGTTAGAGATTTGCACAAAAAGGTTAGAAATGCCAAAAATGGCTTTAAAGAGCTTAGGGATTTGGAAAAACGGGTTAGAAATGTCCGAAAATGGCTTTAAGTGCTTAGAGATTGCAAAAAATGGGTGAGAAATGGCCAAAATGGCTTTAAAGTGCTTAGAGATTAGCAAAAAGGGTCAGAAATGCCAAAAATGGCTTCAAAATGGTTAGAGATGTGCAAACTGGCTTGAAAAGGCCAAAAAAGGCTTAAAAGTTCGCAGAGATCTGCAAAAATGGGTTAGAAACGGCCAAAAATGCCATTCAAAATTGCTTAGAGATGAGCAAACATGGGTTAGAAATGGCCGAAAATGGCTTTAAAGTGCTTAGAGAATTGCAAAAATAGGTTAGAAATGGCCAAAATGGCTTTAAAGTGCTTAAGGATTTGCAAAAATGGGTTAGAAATGGCCAAAGGTTGCTTTAAATTGCTTAGAGATGTGCAAAAATGGGTTAGAAATGCTAAAAATGGCTTAAAAGTGCTTAGAGATGTGCAAAAATGGGTTAGAAATGCTAAAAATGGCTTTAAAGTGCTTAGAGATTCGCAAAATTTGTTAGAAATGCTAAAATGGCTTAAAAGTGCTTAGAGATGTGCAAAAAAGGGTTAGAAATGCCAAAAAAGGCTTCAAAATGGTTAGAGATGTGCAAAACTGGATGGAAAAGGCCAAAAATGGCTTAAAAGTTCGTAGAGATCTGCATACACGGTTAGAAATGGCCAAAAGTGGTTTAAAAGTGCTTAGATATGTGCAAAAATGGGTTAGAAATTAAAAATGGCATTAAAGTGGTTAGAGATTTGCACAAACAGGTTAGAATTGCCAAAAATGGCTTTAAAGTGCTTAGGGATTTAAAAAAACGGGTTAGAAATGGCCGAAAATGGCTTTAAAGTGCTTAGAAATTCGCAAAAATGGGTGAGAAATGTCCGAAAACGGCTTTAAAGTGCTTAGGGATTAGCAAAAATGGGTTAGAAATGGCCGAAAATGGCTTTAAAGTGGTTAGGGATTGCAAAAATGGGTTAGAAATGCCAAAAAAAGTCTTTAAAGTGGTTAGAGATTTGCACAAAAAGGTTAGAAATGCCAAAAATGGCTTTAAAGAGCTTAGGATTTGGAAAAACGGGTTAGAAATGTCCGAAAATGGCTTTAAAGTGCTTAGAGATTTGCAAAAAATGGGTGAGAAATGGCCAAAATGGCTTTAAAGTGCTTAGAGATTAGCAAAAAAGGGTCAGAAATGCCAAAAATGGCTTCAAAATGGTTAGAGATGTGCAAACTGGCTTGAAAAGGCCAAAAAAGGCTTAAAAGTTCGCAGAGATCTGCAAAAATGGGTTAGAAACGGCCAAAAATGCCATTCAAAATTGCTTAGAGATGAGCAAACATGGGTTAGAAATGGCCGAAAATGGCTTTAAAGTGCTTAGAGAATTGCAAAAATAGGTTAGAAATTGCCAAAAATGGCTTTAAAGTGCTTAAGGATTTGCAAAAATGGGTTAGAAATGGCCACAGGTTGCTTTAAATTGCTTAGAGATGTGCAAAAATGGGTTAGAAATGCTAAAAATGGCTTAAAAGTGCTTAGAGATGTGCAAAAATGGGTTAGAATGCTAAAAATGGCTTTAAAGTGCTTAGAGATTCGCAAAAATTTGTTAGAAATGCTAAAAATGGCTTAAAAGTGCTTAGAGATGTGCAAAAAAGGGTTAGAAATGCCAAAAAAGGCTTCTAAATGGTTAGAGATGTGCAAACTGGATGGAAAAGGCCAAAAATGGCTTAAAAGTTCGTAGAGATCTGCATACACGGGTTAGAAATGGCCAAAAGTGGTTTAAAAGTGCTTAGATATGTGCAAAAATGGGTTAGAAATTAAAAATGGCATTAAAGTGGTTAGAGATTTGCACGAACAGGTTAGAATTGCCAAAAATGGCTTTAAAGTGCTTAGGGATTTGGAAAAACGGGTTAGAAATGGCCGAAAATGGCTTTAAAGTGCTTAGAGATTTGCAAAAATGGGTTAGAAATTAAAAATGGCATTAAAGTGGTTAGAGATTTGCACAAACAGGTTAGAATTGCCAAAATGGCTTTAAAGTGCTTAGGGATTTGGAAAAACGGGTTAGAAATGGCCGAAAATGGCTTTAAAGTGCTTAGAGATTTGCAAAAACGGTTAGAAATGTCCGAAAACGGCTTTAAAGTGCTTAGGGATTAGCAAAAATGGGTTAGAAATGGCCAAAAATGGCTTTAAAGTGGTTAGGGATTTGCAAAAATGGGTTAGAAATGCCAAAAAAGTCTTTAAAGTGGTTAGAGATTTGCACAAAAAGGTTAGAAATGCCAAAAATGGCTTTAAAGAGCTTAGGGATTTGGAAAAACGGGTTAGAAATGTCCGAAAATGGCTTTAAAGTGCTTAGAGATTTGCAAAAAATGGGTGAGAAATGGCCAAAATGGCTTTAAAGTGCTTAGAGGATTAGCAAAAAAGGGTCAGAAATGCCAAAAATGGCTTCAAAATGGTTAGAGATGTGCAAACTGGCTTGAAAAGGCCAAAAAAGGCTTAAAAGTTCGCAGAGATCTGCAAAAATGGGTTAGAAACGGCCAAAAATGCCATTCAAATTGCTTAGAGATGAGCAAACATGGGTTAGAAATGGCCGAAAATGGCTTTCAAGTGCTTAGAGAATTGCAAAAATAGGTTAGAAATGGCCAAAATGGCTTTAAAGTGCTTAAGGATTTGCAAAAATGGGTTAGAAATGGCCAAAGGTTGCTTTAAATAGCTTTAAATTGCTTAGAGATGTGCAAAAATGGGTTAGAAATGCTAAAAATGGCTTAAAAGTGCTTAGAGATGTGCAAAAATGGCTTAGAAATGCTAAAAATGGCTTTAAAGTGCTTAGAGATTCGCAAAATTTGTTAGAAATGCCAAAAATGGCTTTGAAATGGTTAGAGATGTGCAAACTGGATAGAAAAGGCCAAAAATGGCTTAAAAGTTCGTAGAGATCTGCAAGAAAGGGTTAGAAACGGCCAAAAATGCCATTCAAAATTGCTTAGAGATGTGCAAACATGGGCTAGAAATGGCCAAAAATGGCTTTAAAGTGGTTAGGGATTTGCAAAAATGGGTTAGAAATGCCAAAAAAGTCTTTAAAGTGGTTAGAGATTTGCACAAAAAGGTTAGAAATGCCAAAAATGGCTTTAAAGAGCTTAGGGATTTGGAAAAACGGGTTAGAAATGTCCGAAAATGGCTTTAAAGTGCTTAGAGATTTGCAAAAAATGGGTGAGAAATGGCCAAAATGGCTTTAAAGTGCTTAGAGATTAGCAAAAAAGGGTCAGAAATGCCAAAAATGGCTTCAAAATGGTTAGAGATGTGCAAACTGGCTTGAAAAGGCCAAAAAAGGCTTAAAAGTTCGCAGAGATCTGCAAAAATGGGTTAGAAACGGCCAAAAATGCCATTCAAAATTGCTTAGAGATGAGCAACATGGGTTAGAAATGGCTGAAAATGGCTTTAAAGTGCTTAGAGAATTGCAAAAATAGGTTAGAAATGGCCAAAATGGCTTTAAAGTGCTTAAGGATTTGCAAAAATGGGTTAGAAATGGCCAAAGGTTGCTTTAAATTGCTTAGAGATGTGCAAAAATGGGTTAGAAATGCTAAAAATGGCTTAAAAGTGCTTAGAGATTTGCAAAAATGGCTTAGAAATGCTAAAAATGGCTTTAAAGTGCTTAGAGATTCGCAAAAATTTGTTAGAAATGCTAAAAATGGCTTAAAAGTGCTTAGAGATGTGCAAAAAAGGGTTAGAAATGCCAAAAAAGGCTTCAAAATGGTTAGAGATGTGCAAACTGGATGGAAAAGGCCAAAAATGGCTTAAAAGTTCGTAGAGATCTGCATACACGGGTTAGAAATGGCCAAAAGTGGTTTAAAAGTGCTTAGAGATGTGCAAAAATGGGTTAGAAATTAAAAATGGCATTAAAGTGGTTAGAGATTTGCACAAACAGGTTAGAATTGCCAAAAATGGCTTTAAAGTGCTTAGGGATTTGGAAAAACGGGTTAGAAATGGCCGAAAATGGCTTTAAAGTGCTTAGAGATTTGCAAAAATGGGTTAGAAATTAAAAATGGCATTAAAGTGGTTAGAGATTTGCAAAAATGGGTTAGAAATGTCCGAAAACGGCTTTAAAGTGCTTAGGGATTAGCAAAAATAGGTTAGAAATGGCCGAAAATGGCTTTAAAGTGGTTAGGGATTTGCAAAAATGGTTAGAAATGCTAAAAATGGCTTAAAAGTGCTTAGAGATTAGCAAAAATGGTTAGAAATGCCAAAAATGGCTTTGAAATGGTTAGAGATGTGCAAACTGGATAGAAAAGGCCAAAAATGGCTTAAAAGTTCGTAGAGATCTGCAAGAAAGGGTTAGAAACGGCCAAAAATGCCATTCAAAATTGCTTAGAGATGTGCAAACATGGGCTAGAAATGGCCAAAAATGGCTTTAAAGTGGTTAGGGATTTGCAAAAATGGGTTAGAAATGCCAAAAAAGTCTTTAAAGTGGTTAGAGATTTGCACAAAAAGGTTAGAAATGCCAAAAATGGCTTTAAAGAGCTTAGGGATTTGGAAAAACGGGTTAGAAATGTCCGAAAATGGCTTTAAAGTGCTTAGAGATTTGCAAAAAATGGGTGAGAAATGGCCAAAATGGCTTTAAAGTGCTTAGAGATTAGCAAAAAAGGGGTCAGAAATGCCAAAAATGGCTTCAAAATGGTTAGAGATGTGCAAACTGGATAGAAAAGGCCAAAAAAGGCTTAAAAGTTCGCAGAGATCTGCAAAAATGGGTTAGAAACGGCCAAAAATGCCATTCAAAATTGCTTAGAGATGAGCAAACATGGGTTAGAAATGGCTGAAAATGGCTTTAAAGTGCTTAGAGAATTGCAAAAATAGGTTAGAAATGGCCAAAATGCTTTAAAGTGCTTAAGGATTTGCAAAAATGGGTTAGAAATGGCCAAAGGTTGCTTTAAATTGCTTAGAGATGTGCAAAAATGGGTTAGAAATGTCCGAAAACGGCTTTAAAGTGCTTAGGGATTAGCAAAAATAGGTTAGAAATGGCCGAAAATGGCTTTAAAGTGGTTAGGGATTTGCAAAAATGGGTTAGAAATGCTAAAAATGGCTTAAAAGTGCTTAGAGATTAGCAAAAATGGTTAGAAATGCCAAAAATGGCTTTGAAATGGTTAGAGATGTGCAAACTGGATAGAAAAGGCCAAAAATGGCTTAAAAGTTCGTAGAGATCTGCAAGAAAGGGTTAGAAACGGCCAAAAATGCCATTCAAAATTGCTTAGAGATGTGCAAACATGGGCTAGAAATGGCCAAAAATGGCTTTAAAGTGGTTAGGGATTTGCAAAAATGGGTTAGAAATGCCAAAAAAGTCTTTAAAGTGGTTAGAGATTTGCACAAAAAGGTTAGAAATGCCAAAAATGGCTTTAAAGAGCTTAGGGATTTGGAAAAACGGGTTAGAAATGTCCGAAAATGGCTTTAAAGTGCTTAGAGATTTGCAAAAAATGGGTGAGAAATGGCCAAAATGGCTTTAAAGTGCTTAGAGATTAGCAAAAAAGGGTCAGAAATGCCAAAAATGGCTTCAAATGGTTAGAGATGTGCAAACTGGATAGAAAAGGCCAAAAAAGGCTTAAAAGTTCGCAGAGATCTGCAAAAATGGGTTAGAAACGGCCAAAAATGCCATTCAAAATTGCTTAGAGATGAGCAAACATGGGTTAGAAATGGCTGAAAATGGCTTTAAAGTGCTTAGAGAATTGCAAAAATAGGTTAGAAATGGCCAAAATGGCTTTAAAGTGCTTAAGGATTTGCAAAAAATGGGTTAGAAATGGCCAAAGGTTGCTTTAAATTGCTTAGAGATGTGCAAAAATGGGTTAGAAATGCTAAAATGGCTTTAAAGTGCTTAGAGATTCGCAAAAAATTGTTAGAAATGCTAAAAATGGCTTAAAAGTGCTTAGAGATGTGCAAAAAAGGGTTAGAAATGCCAAAAAAGGCTTCAAAATGGTTAGAGATGTGCAAACTGGATGGAAAAGGCCAAAAATGGCTTAAAAGTTCGTAGAGATCTGCATACACGGGTTAGAAATGGCCAAAAGTGGTTTAAAAGTGCTTAGATATGTGCAAAAATGGGTTAGAAATTAAAAATGGCATTAAAGTGGTTAGAGATTTGCACAAACAGGTTAGAATTGCCAAAAATGGCTTTAAAGTGCTTAGGGATTTGGAAAAACGGGTTAGAAATGGCCGAAAATGGCTTTAAAGTGCTTAGAGATTTGCAAAAATGGGTTAGAAATTAAAAATGGCATTAAAGTGGTTAGAGATAAGCTCAAACAGGTTAGAATTGCCAAAAATGGCTTTAAAGTGCTTAGGGATTTGGAAAAACGGGTTAGAAATGGCCGAAAATGGCTTTAAAGTGCTTAGAGATTTGCAAAAACGGGTTAGAAATGTCCGAAAACGGCTTTAAAGTGCTTAGGGATTAGCAAAATGGGTTAGAAATGGCCGAAAATGGCTTTAAAGTGGTTAGGGATTTGCAAAAATGGGTTAGAAATGCTAAAAATGGCTTAAAAGTGCTTAGGGATTAGCAAAAATGGGTTAGAAATGGCCGAAAATGGCTTTAAAGTGGTTAGGGATTTGCAAAAATGGGTTAGAAATGCTAAAAATGCTTAAAAGTGCTTAGAGATTAGCAAAAATGGTTAGAAATGCCAAAAATGGCTTTGAAATGGTTAGAGATCGTGCAAACTGGATAGAAAAGGCCAAAAATGGCTTAAAAGTTCGTAGAGATCTGCAAGAAAGGGTTAGAAACGGCCAAAATGCCATTCAAAATTGCTTAGAGATGTGCAAACATGGGCTAGAAATGGCCAAAAATGGCTTTAAAGTGTTAGGGATTTGCAAAAATGGGTTAGAAATGCCAAAAAAGTCTTTAAAGTGGTTAGAGATTTGCACAAAAAGGTTAGAAATGCCAAAAATGGCTTTAAAGAGCTTAGGGATTTGGAAAAAACGGGTTAGAAATGTCCGAAAATGGCTTTAAAGTGCTTAGAGATTTGCAAAAAATGGGTGAGAAATGGCCAAAATGGCTTTAAAGTGCTTAGAGATTGGCAAAAAAGGGTCAGAAATGCCAAAATGGCTTCAAAATGGTTAGAGATGTGCAAACTGGCTTGAAAAGGCCAAAAAAGGTTTAAAAGTTTGCAGAGATCTGCAAAAATGGGTTAGAAACGGCCAAAAATGCCATTCAAAATTGCTTAGAGATGAGCAAACATGGGTTAGAAATGGCCGAAAATGGCTTTAAAGTGATTAGAGAATTGCAAAAATAGGTTAGAAATGGCCAAAATGGCTTTAAAGTGCTTAAGGATTTGCAAAAATGGGTTAGAAATGGCCAAAGGTTGCTTTAAATTGCTTAGAGATGTGCAAAAAATGGGTTAGAAATGCTAAAAATGGCTTAAAAGTGCTTAGAGATGTTCAAAAATGGGTTAGAAATGATAAAAATGGCTTAAAAGTGCTTAGAGATTTGCAAAATGGGTTAGAAACCGCCAAAAATGCCATTCAAAATTGCTTGGAGATGTGCAAACATGGGTTAGAAATGGCCAAAAATGGCTTTAAAGTGGTTAGGGATTTGCAAAAATGGGTTAGAAATGCCAAAAATGGCTTTAAAGTGGTTAGAGATTTGCACAAACAGGTTAGAAATGCCAAAAATGGCTTTAAAGTGCTTAGGGATTTGGAAAAACGGGTTAGAAATGGCCGAAAATGGCTTTAAAGTGCTTAGGGATTTGCAAAAAAGGGTTAGAAATGGCCAAAATGGCTTTAAAGTGCTTAGAGATTAGCAAAAAAGGGTCAGAAATGCCAAAAATGGCTTCAAAATGGTTAGAGATGTGAAAACTGGATAGAAAAGGCCAAAAATGGCTTAAAAGTTCGCAGAGATCTGCAAAAATGGGTTAGAATCGGCCAAAAATGCCATTCAAAATTGCTTAGAGATGAGCAAACATGGGTTAGAAATGGACGAAAATGGATTTAAAGTGCTTAGAGAATTGCAAAAATAGGTTAGAATTGGCCAAAATGGCTTTAAAGTGCTTAAGGATTTGCAAAAATGGGTTAGAAATGGCCAAAGGTTGCTTTAAATTGCTTAGAGATGTGCAAAAATGGGTTAGAAATGCTAAAAATGGCTTAAAAGTGCTTAGAGATTTGCAAAAATGGGTTAGAAATGCTAAAAATGGCTTAAAAGTGCTTAGAGATTTGCAAAAATGGGTTAGAAACCGCCAAAAATGCCATTCAAAATTGCTTGGAGATGTGCAAACATGGGCTAGAAATGGCCAAAAATGGCTTTAAAGTGGTTAGGGATTTGCAAAAACGGGTTAGAAATGCCAAAAAAGTCTTTAAAGTGGTTAGAGATTTGCACAAAAAGGTTAGAAATGCCAAAAAATGGCTTTAAAGTGCTTAGGGATTTGGAAAAATGGTTAGAAATGGCCGAAAATGGCTTTAAAGTGCTTAGAGATTTGCAAAAATGGGTCAGAAATGCCAAAAATGGCTTCAGAATGGTTAGACCTGTGCAAACTGGATAGAAAAGGCCAAAAAAGGCTTAAAAGTTCGCAGAGATCTGCAAAAATGGGTTAGAATCGGCCAAAAATGCCATTCAAAATTGCTTAGAGATGAGCAAACATGGTTAGAAATGGCCAAAAATGGTTTAAAAATGCTTAGAGATGTGCAAAAATGGGTTAGAAATGCTAAAAATGGCTTAAAAGTGCTTAGAGATTTGCAAAAATGGCTTAGAAATGCTAAAAATGGCTTTAAAGTGCTTAGAGATTCGCAAAAATTTGTTAGAAATGCTAAAAATGGCTTAAAAGTGCTTAGAGATGTGCAAAAAAGGGTTAGAAATGCCAAAAAAGGCTTTAAAATGGTTAGAGATGTGCAAACTGGATGGAAAAGGCCAAAAATGGCTTAAAAGTTCGTAGAGATCTGCATACACGGGTTAGAAATGGCCAAAAGTGGTTTAAAAGTGCTTAGATATGTGCAAAAATGGGTTAGAAATTAAAAATGGCATTAAAGTGGTTAGAGATTTGCACAAACAGGTTAGAATTGCCAAAAATGGCTTTAAAGTGCTTAGGGATTTGGAAAAACGGGTTAGAAATGGCCGAAAATGGCTTTAAAGTGCTTAGAGATTTGCAAAAATGGGTTAGAAATTAAAAATGGCATTAAAGTGGTTAGAGATTTGCACAAACAGGTTAGAATTGCCAAAAATGGCTTAAAAGTGCTTAGGGATTTGGAAAAACGGGTTAGAAATGGCCGAAAATGGCTTTAAAGTGCTTAGAGATTTGCAAAAACGGGTTAGAAATGTCCGAAAACGGCTTTAAAGTGCTTAGGGATTAGCAAAAATGGGTTAGAAATGGCCGAAAATGGCTTTAAAGTGGTTAGGGATTTGCAAAAATGGGTTAGAAATGCCAAAAAAGTCTTTAAAGTGGTTAGAGATTTGCACAAAAAGGTTAGAAATGCCAAAAATGGCTTTAAAGAGCTTAGGGATTTGGAAAAACGGGTGAGAAATGTCCGAAAATGGCTTTAAAGTGCTTAGAGATTTGCAAAAAATGGTGAGAAATGGCCAAAATGGCTTTAAAGTGCTTAGAGATTAGCAAAAAAGGGTCAGAAATGCCAAAAATGGCTTCAAAATGGTTAGAGATGTGCAAACTGGCTTGAAAAGGCCAAAAAAGGCTTAAAAGTTCGCAGAGATCTGCAAAAATGGGTTAGAAACGGCCAAAAATGCCATTCAAAATTGCTTAGAGATGAGCAAACATGGGTTAGAAATGGCCGAAAATGGCTTTAAAGTGCTTAGAGAATTGCAAAAATAGGTTAGAAATGGCCAAAATGGCTTTAAAGTGCTTAAGGATTTGCAAAAATGGGTTAGAAATGGCCAAAGGTTGCTTTAAATTGCTTAGAGATGTGCAAAAATGGGTTAGAAATGCTAAAAATGGCTTAAAAGTGCTTAGAGATTTGCAAAAATGGCTTAGAAATGCTAAAAATGGCTTTAAAGTGCTTAGAGATTCGCAAAAATTTGTTAGAAATGCTAAAAATGGCTTAAAAGTGCTTAGAGATGTGCAAAAAAGGGTTAGAAATGCCAAAAAAGGCTTCAAAATGGTTAGAGATGTGCAAACTGGATGGAAAAGGCCAAAAATGGCTTAAAAGTTCGTAGAGATCTGCATACACGGGTTAGAAATGGCCAAAAGTGGTTTAAAAGTGCTTAGATATGTGCAAAAATGGGTTAGAAATTAAAAATGGCATTAAAGTGGTTAGAGATTTGCACAAACAGGTTAGAATTGCCAAAAATGGCTTTAAAGTGCTTAGGGATTTGGAAAAACGGGTTAGAAATGGCCGAAAATGGCTTTAAAGTGCTTAGAGATTTGCAAAAATGGGTTAGAAATTAAAAATGGCATTAAAGTGGTTAGAGATTTGCACAAACAGGTTAGAATTGCCAAAAATGGCTTAAAAGTGCTTAGGGATTTGGAAAACGGGTTAGAAATGGCCGAAAATGGCTTTAAAGTGCTTAGAGATTTGCAAAAACGGGTTAGAAATGTCCGAAAACGGCTTTAAAGTGCTTAGGGATTAGCAAAAATGGGTTAGAAATGGCCGAAAATGGCTTTAAAGTGGTTAGGGATTTGCAAAAAATGGGTTAGAAATGCCAAAAAAGTCTTTAAAGTGGTTAGAGATTTGCACAAAAAGGTTAGAAATGCCAAAAATGGCTTTAAAGAGCTTAGGGATTTGGAAAAACGGGTGAGAAATGTCCGAAAATGGCTTTAAAGTGCTTAGAGATTTGCAAAAAAATGGGTGAGAAATGGCCAAATGGCTTTAAAGTGCTTAGAGATTAGCAAAAAAGGGTCAGAAATGCCAAAAATGGCTTCAAAATGGTTAGAGATGTGCAAACTGGCTTGAAAAGGCCAAAAAAGGCTTAAAAGTTCGCAGAGATCTGCAAAAATGGGTTAGAAACGGCCAAAAATGCCATTCAAAATTGCTTAGAGATGAGCAAACATGGGTTAGAAATGGCCGAAAATGGCTTTAAAGTGCTTAGAGAATTGCAAAAATAGGTTAGAAATGGCCAAAATGGCTTTAAAGTGCTTAAGGATTTGCAAAAATGGGTTAGAAATGGCCAAAGGTTGCTTTAAATTGCTTAGAGATGTGCAAAAATGGGTTAGAAATGCTAAAAATGGCTTAAAAGTGCTTAGAGATTTGCAAAAATGGCTTAGAAATGCTAAAAATGGCTTTAAAGTGCTTAGAGATTCGCAAAAATTTGTTAGAAATGCTAAAAATGGCTTAAAAGTGCTTAGAGATGTGCAAAAAAGGGTTAGAAATGCCAAAAAAGGCTTCAAATGGTTAGAGATGTGCAAACTGGATGGAAAAGGCCAAAAATGGCTTAAAAGTTCGTAGAGATCTGCATACACGGGTTAGAAATGGCCAAAAGTGGTTTAAAAGTGCTTAGATATGTGCAAAAATGGGTTAGAAATTAAAAATGGCATTAAAGTGGTTAGAGATTTGCACAAACAGGTTAGAATTGCCAAAAATGGCTTTAAAGTGCTTAGGGATTGGAAAAAACGGGTTAGAAATGGCCGAAATGGCTTTAAAGTGCTTAGAGATTTGCAAAAATGGGTTAGAAATTAAAAATGGCATTAAAGTGGTTAGAGATTTGCACAAACAGGTTAGAATTGCCAAAAATGGCTTTAAAGTGCTTAGGGATTTGGAAAAACGGGTTAGAAATGGCCGAAAATGGCTTTAAAGTGCTTAGAGATTTGCAAAAACGGGTTAGAAATGTCCGAAAACGGCTTTAAAGTGCTTAGGGATTAGCAAAAATGGGTTAGAAATGGCCGAAAATGGCTTTAAAGTGGTTAGAGATTTGCAAAAATGGCTTAGAAATGCTAAAAATGGCTTTAAAGTGCTTAGAGATTCGCAAAAATTTGA